>NC_056736.1:112294500-112519500 GCF_019279795.1 Protopterus annectens | reverse complement strand
GAGATGCAAGGTCATAGACATTGTTTCAGCAGAAAGGAAAACATTTTTATTCAAGATTATTCCTGTTGCATGAAAGACGCATCCTGGAAACCCATCCTAAATCTTTAAGGTAAGCATCTTTGTAGCAGAAAAGAAGTTCGTCGTCTTCACCTTGCAGTCAGTCCCCTTATACTAAAGGACAAGTTCATGATCACTTTGGACATGGCAAGTGCCTGCCTACATATCCATATTCACAAAGTTCACATGGAGTCCCACAGGTTCACAGTGAGAATCTCCCATTTTCAACTCGTCATCTCACTGCAGCCATAGTTTTCCATTTTTTGCATGGTACCAGACTTTGCACACTAGAGGTCGAAAGGTATACATGTTTCTCCATTCCTGGATGATTGCACGATTCGGGCACGTTTATGGAGGAATTACTGCGAGTTAAAATGCTCAGTTATGCATTCTGTTGCCTCCTCATGAAGATTATATTACTAAAGCTGCGTACATCAGAGCTGTCTTTTTCACGTTTCTGACCCTTCTGGGTCTAGTCTCCCTGAACTTTAGTGTTTCTAACTCTGGACAAGGTATTAAGTCATTTCACTTGATAATTATCAAAACAGTATTTTTTTCTTTTAATAAAAAGTTGACCGTGGGTGTATTGAATTGGGGACTACATCACCCTGCTGCCTGACTTTTATAATCATACTCCTGGGTGCACAACCTCAGGTGGAACTGGCAAAATACCATCACTAAGTGTTCTTGATAATTATCGGTTGTGATTAGTTGACCTTGTATTTCATTAGGTTCCTGTTTCTAATGAATTAGTTCATCCTGAATGTTTTACAGGAGCCTCGTCTATTAGACATAAAGTTTTTGGAACCCCTGTGGTACATGTTAGCTTCCATTCTAATGATTTCTCTTTGAACACTAAACATGAGACCCAAGACAACAGGCTTGACTTTAAGAAACTGGAGTACTCAAAGAAAACCAATGCCAATGCATAGGTACATATATGTATATTTTTTTGTTCATTGTAGGTTAATCTCTCAGCTTTTACAAGTGTGCTGCATTTGTAAATTTATTCTATCTTTTGCTAGTGAATTCAAGTGCCCTTGATGCCTTGACTGGTATGGAGAGCTGAGGCTCAGAAATATGTGTGTGCATCTTGCTCCTGCTTCTTCTTCTTCTTCTTCAAAAAAGACATTAACCCGGGTTTCCTTTCCAGCTAGGTTTCTGTCTGATTTTATTGTCTTGAAAGGTAATATTGCACGTAACCTGGATATGTCTGACTGCTGTTTTAATCACTGACAGACTAATGGCCACTTGTGGCCAAATTTCACTCATGATGAATGAACAGCTGCAGTTTTATATTATTCAGATGTGTACACTTATGAGGAGTACTCTTGTATTACTGTACATGTCTTGACTGAAATCACTGTTGCAGTGCACCTGACATATGGATTAGTACCACAGCCAGACATCAGTGGTGACAAAGCACCTTCCCTAGGTCGCATGTCCAACACATGATCTCATCTTATATGCACTGGGATATAAAAATGGACATATGTGTGTGGTTCTCAGACTGTTCCAGTATCAGCCCTACTGCAGATCATGCATCTGGACTGTTTGTTTGTCTGTTGGTACCTTTACTCAGTTTGTCTATCCAGATAAATGCCCCGTTGGGGAACTTTCCTTTTTGTCTTCAAATTTTTGTTAAATTTGTAGATGTCAGCTAGGAGGGTTACGTGCAAGTAAGGTAGGCAGATTCCATATAAGGACTTGCATACTAAATGTCTTTTTTTGCGTAGGCCAGGAACACTATCACAAATCTTCCTCTGCTGTTAGTTGTACATTCCAGAAACTCTTGGGTCTAAACTTTGTACTTTCAGCACTTTCCTTGAGACCCAGCCTCTTAAATGCTTGGCCCAATCCAAGGTGGCAGACTCCGCTTCATCAGAAGTCCCTCTGCTGCATACTTGAGGCCTCGTGTGGATCAGCAGTTGAATTTTTCTGATGCTGATTTACCCACTGAAGTTTCAGAACCCGTGGTGTGTCGTGTCACTTCTCAGTTGCCTTTTACAGAGACCCTGTAAGTGGCTGGTGTGGCTCCTTATGCCTTGCAGACTGCCAGTATTTCTGAGGAACTGCATCTTATTTCCAAGGGGCCACACAGCATCCTATAAATTTTAGCTGGAGAAGAAATCCCATGCTGTCTAATAAAGGTCATACATGGTTCCAGTCCTCTGTGTGTCATCCAGGGTGAACATCACGCCTAAAAAAGAAAAAGCAGAAGACCAAGTATGTGGCTGCCCCCATAACAGCTAGAGAGAAGGAGTGGATGGACTTTTCACAAGGGCTATTCAAAGCTGTTATGTCTTTGACCCCCCCCCCTCCCTTTTCGGGTCTCCACAACCACAGGCTACTCTTCTTAAAACTGCTCTGGTTTTCTATTCCTCTTTTAAGGAGCAGGACCATGACTCTGACCATTCTCTGGATGATTCCTCTCAGCTGCACTCTCCAAGACAAATTTCTTCCGATGAAGGGGACTCCATCTCACCAGATTCCCCTATAGAGGAGGCTATTTTTGGCGAAATTATACAGAGTATGATGAAACACTTCAGCATCCATGCAGATTTCCGATGTTTAGAAGAGGTACTACACCTTCTTGGAGTTGGGTACCCCTGCCCCCTTCTCCAGTCCCTCCTATGCTTAAGGCTTTCTAGTTCACCTCTTCTGCATGTGATTCTCAATCACCAGCTCCTAAGAGACCAGATGGGTTTTATGAGGTCCCTGATGACCTGAAATACCTATAAGAGAACCCTGTGGCAGACCCTTCTGCAATCTCTCTCTCTTCGGATAAGCCCTGCCTAGTGCTAATGCCCTACCTACTGATGAAGATAGTAGGGCTATGTATAGATGTAGTAAGAAGGTTTACACTTCTGCTGCCTTTGTCTTTAGGGCAATTAATTACCAGCCTCAAATGCAAAGCATTTTTCTAGTTTTAACTTCTTAAGGATCCTCCTGTAAACTGTAAGCAAACAATTTGCAGAGCTTACTTTCACAGGTCACTCAGAGTGTCAGATGCAGCATTAACTGCAGTTTTGATGCTATGAATGTTTCTTCTAGGCCAGCTGCCATTGCATCTTATCTGGAGATATGCACAGCTTCACATTCAGCCTATACCTGAAAATTTTAAATCTAAAATTCTATATTTGCCCTTAGACAAAAGGTACTAGGCTATCGGCCCTAGGGCCTATGTAAGCCTAGCCAACAAGTTTCCCTGCTTTCACCCCCTATGGATGCTATTTACCTACACCCCTGTCTGTGATGTCCGGGGTGAATTTCCTATTGCCCATCTACTCATCAAGATTTTTCTTGAAGATTGAGAGTGACGAACTCTGCTTGACATAGGTAGTTTGTTCCAGAGTTTGGGAAGTCTCTGGGACAGGAATCTATCCCTCAAGCATGTTCTGTTAATTGTGGTGATGAGGTTTAGGTCTCTAGTGTGGCTCTGAGGGATTGGGATTTCTTCAGGTGTAGCATGTCCAGCAGCTGAGGGTTTGACATAGCTTTGTATGTTAGGCAGAGATCACCTCGGAGTAGGAGATATGCTACTGAGTAAAGCCCAAGTTTTTTTAGGCAATCAACGTAGGGTAACTGTGTCCCATAGTCCTCTTTGTGAGGTATTTTTGTGGCCTTTCTAACTGCTGCAGATGCCTTGTAAGGTGCATCCCAAATGGGGTGTTGTACTCTATGCAGAAGGATTCTACTTTCCTCAGTCTCTAAATACTATGTGGTGTACCCAACTAACTCTACCTCCTTCAGTAGAGGGCATCTGCAGACCGTCCAGAAACAAAGGAAAACACTCAAGAAAAGATGCTGTGAAAAATCTCAAAAGGAACCTGCAGCTGGGAGGCCGCCCTTTGGATGCAAAAACTGTGACTACCCATGCAGCATGCCTCCCCATCCCCAACCCAGTTACCCCTCTTTCCCAAAGGTTTTCACTCTCCCTTCCCAGGTTGGGAAGCTATTGCCACAGACAGGTGGTTCCTCTCCATCATCGGGGACAGCAATGCTATGCTGAGTCTTGGGGAAGAGATTCCCCCTCTGAGATGCATCCCACTGCCTCCTCCCAATCAGATATCCCTTCTGATTTCCATTACTCAAGATCTGTTGAATCAGGGTACCATCAAGCAAGTACCAAAAGAATTCATGAGAAAATAGTTTTAATCCAGGATTTTACTAGTTCCAGGGAAATGGCAGTGGGGGACCCATCCTAGATCTGTCCATCCTGAACACTTATCTGAATGTATCATCTTTCAAAATTGTCTCTTCAGACTCCTCTACCTTTCATCCTCCTACAGACTATAGTGTCATTAGATCTCAAAGATGCCTACCTACTCATTCTCATTTGTCCCTCTTACAGATGATTACTCTAGTTTTCCTCTGGCTCCTTGTATTCTCAGTTTACCGCTCTGCTTTTTGCTCTTTCCACAGCCCCAAGAGTGTTCACAAAGTGCCTAGCATCTGCAGTAGGTTTCTGCTGCACTCATGGAATTCAGATTTCCCTCTACTTGGATAACAAACATGATCCAGGCTCTCTCCCCAGAAATTCTTCAGCATCTTCAGTTCACCCTCCATCTTCTGACAAATCTAGCTTTCACTGTAAAGTACCAAAAATCACACATTTATTCAAGACCTGGTGTTTCTGAGGTACATGCTGCAAATGCAGAAAATGCATCTCCTCTGCAACACATTGCTTTGCAAGTGAGATGGTAAGGACTTTGGAATTTATGGTAGCCACCATCCCTATGCTCCCACTCATGAGGAAATTTCAGTGGTACCTGAAGTCTTTGTGGTCGCAGCACTGTCAACCCTTGAAAACCCTGATTCACCTCCTCCCTTGTCTCAAGAAGGAGCTTATGTGGTGGAAAGGACAGATCCATCCTCAACCCAGGATTACTGTTGACACCATCCTCAACCCAGGATTACTGTTGACACCTCCTTCTCTTCAATAGTTCATATGAATGCCTTGGACTAGGTGTGGGGGACATGAACATGATCACACCAAGTTCAGGGGAAATGCAACCCAAGGTCTTTAAGAACACATCAACCAGAAAGAAATGAGGGCTCTTCTACATGCTGTTCAGATTTTCACCCACTTTGGGAGACCAGGACCACTCCAACTTTACATAAACACCACAGTCATATGGTATATAGACAGGGAGGTACTAGGTCTTACCAACTTTGCAGGTTAGCACAGTAAGCTTGGAATGTGGCAACACAAATGAACTTCATGCTCACAGCCACATATATCCCCTCACAGAGCAATGCACTAGCAGACTGCTTACATTGCTCCCTGGAGGATCCCCATGAGTGGAGCTTGAACAGAGAGGCCTTCCACAATGTCACACTTCAGTGTGACACTCCTCAAATAGACCTCTTACTTTGCCAACCAAACATCAGCTCCCCAGGTTCTGCACCAGGGATCCTTGTCCTACAGCCTGGAGTGCCTTCTCTTTCCTGTGTACAAGGAAGTTCCTATATGCCTACCCTCCTCTGCTTTTTCTTCCAAAAGTTCTTCTCAAAGTACAAATTGAGACACACAGGCTCCTCTTGTTAGCTTCATTCTGGAAGAGGCAACATTGGTTCCCCCTTCTATTTCACCTAGCAAAAGGAAATTACAGCAGGAGTCCTTTTCAGTTGGACCTAATTACTCGGCAAAATACAGTTGTCACTCCACCCAAATCTTAACATCCCTCAGCCTGATCCTATGGATGATAGGAATTTAATCCCTCAAAGACAATTCTTCTCTGAAGTGGTGCTGCAAGTCCTACAACAGCCTAGATGATGTACTACCAGAAAGTCTTACGCTAAAAGGATAAGATTTTCCTTCTGGTGCTGTAAACAAAGTCAGGATCCACTCTTAGCACGAGGCCCTACAGTACTGCTGTGCCTCTGTGAGCGTCTTCGATCAGGCTTTCCCTACCTGTCCATAAAAGCTCATCTGTGCGCTTTCAATGCCTTCCTCCTTTTCCAGCCCTCCATTTATGGCTAGGTTGGAGGTCAAGTTTTTCCTCAGGAGACTTTTGCATCTTCATGCCCCAAGGAAACCCATCTCTCCTCCTTGGAATCTTATTTTTGTGCTAGAAAAGCTTAATAAGTCTCCCTTTGAACCAGCTTCTCTGAAATTCTTTACTAAAAAAAAAAAAAAAACATCCTCCTGTTGCCCTTGCCTTGGCCGGGAGGGTTTCTAAGCTATAGGCTCTCATGGCCATTCCCCTTTTCTCATTTTTCAGAGCGACAGATTGACTGTCAGGGATAGCCCATCCTTCACGCCTAAAGTAGTGAATGGACGGTCTCTCAGTTAGGCAATTAATCTTCCCACATGCTTTCTCAATCCCCAAAAACAGGGGGTAAGGATTTTGCCTTCTGTAGACATTCACAGACAACTCCGATATTACCTGGACAAAACTAAGTCTTTTAGAAAGATTAAATAGCTGTTTGTATCCTTTGACCCCTAAGCTGGGACAGGCAGTCTCCAAGCAAACTATTGCAGCCTGGATTTCAAAGGCTATTACTTTTTGCTGCTCGCACCATGGTAAGACTTGCCTTCCTACCCTAAAGCACATTCCCCTAGTACAGTTGCTTCCTCAGGAGATTTTCTCAAAGGAATAGACTCCAGGTCTGTCTTGGAGGCAGCCACTTATGTGCACACCTTTACCAAACACTACAACATTGATGCTTTCTCAAGGTTCAAGACAGCCTTTGCTAAGTCATTCCTGTCTGGACTGCTGGACAATTCTTCTCAATAGCCAACCACCCTTCCTTCATTCTTCAGTTCTATGAGTCACCCATATGTCAAGATTACTGCAACAGTGATTTCAGTCAGGGCATAATACATTTGCGTAAGGACTTAATTACTACTAATCAATGTTGTAGTATTCCATTCTACCCTCCATCCCTTTTTCTCTTACTCCCTGCTATCTTCAGTTGTCTCTTCCCCTCTGCTCTGGCATTTGCTGTCTTACATAGGTACGAGGGAGATTTCTTACCAATTTGAGCTACACCCTCCTAGCTAACCAGTCTCCTCTCTCAGTAATCTTCATGCCACTAGCTTTTAAGATGGTCTGAGGAAACACTCCCATACTTCAGTGCATACGAGTTGAGGTCACATGTTAGATGTGCGACCTGAGAAAAGTAAAGTGTTGGGACCTAGGCCGGACGTCAGCAGTGAGAAACCCATATGTCAGGAATACTGCAGCAGTGATCAGTAAGCCATCTACTATTATGGCAAGTTCTTGCACAACTGTGTACTTCGTTCCTAATATATTTTGTTTACCTCAGAGATGTCTGTTTTTCTGTAGTTCATAACTGTTGCATTTATACTTATTTTACTGCATGTTCCTTGGAGATGGTTTCTGTAGCAGTAAATCATAAGATTTGGGGCCTACTCACCAAGGAAAACTATTTTTTCTGTAGCTTTACTCTTCTGGCGAGAAGGCCAAATGCTGGTCTTTTGCCAACATATGTACTGAAGTGGTATTTGTCTGTTATATAACTAGAACTGGGAACAGGGGTGGCCGTGGTGGTGCAGCGGTTAGCGGTGCCACCTCACAGCAAGAGGTTCTCCAGTTCGATCCTCGGCTGGGGTGCTTTCTGTGCGGAGTCTGCGTGTCCTCCCTGTGGTCGCGTGGATTTCCTCTGGGTGCTCCGGTTTCCTCCCACATCCCAGTGACATGCTGTAGGTGGATTGGATACTCTAAATTGGCCCTAGGTGTGAGTGCTTGTGTGTGTGTGCCTTCGTGGAAGGTTGGGCACCCGGCTGGCAACTCAACGCCGTAAAACTCCACTGCCAATCATGAGCAGACGATTGATCTGCTGTGGCAACCCCTAACCGGGAAAAGCCAAAAGAAGAAAAGATAACTAGAACTGGGAACAGCCCAATTCAGTTTTTGTTGCTTCACAGCTGTTGGTTTCTTTGTTGCATTTTCCATTTGCAGATGGTGTTTGTCACAGTTCCCATTTGTAGAGGCACTGTACTGTTATTAAGACTTGCTCATAGATGTTGCTTCTTTAAATATTTCATCAGTTACTCAATAAACATCTGTATCAGTGGCATATTTTCAAAGAATTTCATCTGGATTGTGCATCTGTTCTTTCAGAATCAGTTATCAAGTTTACTTATGGCATACAGATGGCTGTTAAACAGTCCTGTGCTTGTTTGTTTAATTTGTGACCACAGCATAATACAAATACTTGCAAGCACACTCTGAAATTTAATATAGTCAAAAGATTAAGAAGGCTGAAAGTGTCACACTCCTATTTGACAGGAAAAAAGTTTTTAAGAGTAGAAGTGCTGTAGTCTGAATTAAAAATGTAGTAAGAAAAAATTAGTTGAGAAATTTGCTGAAAATGTAGTAGTAATAGAAAAAGTCCTAGAGTTTCACAGAATGTGATTTCTGCTTTCAACCTGGTGAAAAAAGCCAGTTGTTGGTGTCCAAAAGAAATTACCTGTCATCAGTGCATGCATCACAGAAGATAAAATCCAGTGTTTGCAGCATCAACAGAGACAACATACACTTTTTACATACGTTTCAGGAACTTCTAAGCTAGAGCAAGACAGTGAATGTTTAACCATGCAGATGCTTAGATATATACTTAAGACTATAGTTGAAGAACGCCAGATTGATATCACCAACATCATCTTCAGTTTAGCAGTCTCTGTGATCTAGTAATCAAATGGCTGGTGAAAAAAAGGTTGCGCTAATGCAGTCTGTAATATACTAACATATTTCACTAATATATGCTCACACACATGGCGCTCACACAATTCTTATACAGCTTTACACATTTCACACATTTTGCATTATGCAAGTTTTACTGGAGACAACAGTAGCATACTCTGTGCATCTTTTACGTTTGTTTTTTCTTTGTTTGTGAAAAATAATTTCATCTACCTCAGCTTGATATAGCTTCCCAAAATTTCTTCTTTTCTAGACCTCTGACAAGCTGTCTTGAGACACAAGTGAGAAACAAAACCAGGTACATCACAGGTTAGACTGCCCAGTCCCCTAGCTTGACAGACCATCTGCATTTGCATTATTGATACCAATTCAGTGTTGCATTGTCATCCAAAACTGCACATGAAAAACTTGCTGTTTTGTCCACTGTCTGAATGTAACCAGTTTGTGGAAATATGATCTGATCTGCAGTGACAGATCTGATGTTGTTAATCTTCATTCCCTTTATCACTGATGGGATGTTGGTTCCGTTCTCAGAACCGAGCCGGCCTTCTGTCAAGCTTGTGCCAGCCAAAAACTCTCGAGCTAAGCTTTTACCCATAGTACTCCCTTTTACCGCAGATCTCATTTGCCTCGTTGCCTTAAAGCTGCGTTCAAGCCAGCTCTCAAGCTAAGTTTAACTTTTTTCACTTTTTGACTGTTTTGAGTTTTCACTGAGTGTATTGGTCTCTATCTCTCTCTACTTTTTCCATTTTCTTACATATCGTGATCTGTCGCTAACCCTTTTACCTTTTTCACCTTTTGGTAGTCTTGGTACCATTGGTGGTACTTCTTTTCTCCCTATTCTTTGGGTTATTTCTTAAATACCATCATTGGTATTTCTTCCTTTCTCTTTATTTAAAGAAGAAAAAAAGGATCTCTTTTTTTCTCTTATAACCTGTGAGTGTCTGTGTGTATCATTATGTCCAAAAAGAAAGTTGCTTCCGAGTTTAAGCAGTGTCATACTTGTAATTGGAAAATGCCTAACAGTGACTTGCATGATGATTGTGTGTGTATTGTTTGGGGGTGCCCCATCTCTCAATGTAGCCCCTGTGTTCTATTTGTAAAGGTTTCAGTCAGCGTACTTTGAATGAGCGTAAAAATAAGTTGATTCTGAAGGACCTCCTAAAGACGCCATTTTCAGAGGCTCGTTCTGCGACTGAGGGCTCTCCCACTCCTCAAAAAGGAAGGAAAAGACCACATTCTGTACCCTCTTCACCCTCCGGTGATCTGAGCAAGCCTGCCAAGTCTAAAATACCCAAGATGTCTACAGAACTTAGGTCAATCTCTGCGGCACCAACCTCTGTTCTGTCAACTGCTATACCGCCTTCGGCACCAACATTGGTGGTGGCGGACGGCACGAAAAAGGAATTCGACGAAGAGAGTCAGACTGTTCACCAGCCCAACAGAGAGTCCCGGGCATTGGACAGATTAGGAAAACAAGCCTTTGCTTCGTCGACCTTTACTATACGGTCCTTGAGCTATTTGGCACATTTTATGAGGCTCCAAAGAGACTTAATCTCTGAACTCTCTCAGGACAGGTGTCTGATGAGATGAGTGACAAAGTTGCCTCACAGCTTGCAACCCTCGCAACTCAACTACCGCCCTATAGCCATACTACCCCCTTTATCTAAAATTGTAGAGAGGGTAATACACAAGCAACTAATGAAATATCTCCTAGAAAATAATCTAATAGCAACACAACATGGCTTTAGACCCTTCCATAGCACCTCCACTGCACTAACAGAATTCACCAACATTGTCAATATTCACAGAAACAATGGACTCCTTGTATCTGCCACCTTCCTTGACTTGTCCAAAGCATTCCATATGGTTAACCACAATAAACTCCTTCTTTCACTAGCAACTCTAAAACCTTACCACCCCTGCCATCTCCTGCTTCAAAAACTATCTAGAGGGAAGGAATCCAGCTGTTATGTGGCAAAACCAACTCTCCCCCTCCCTACCAGTCTCTCTAGGAGTACCCCAAGGCTCCATCCTGGGGCCGCTTCTTTTTTACCCTCTTCACCAATCAGCTCCCAAACAGTATTCCTAAAGCCTCAGTAGTGCAATATGCAGATGATACCACCATAATATGCGCAACCAAATCAATTGACATCCTTCACTTCCTAACACAAGAATGCTTTTCCCTAGCAGAAAGTTCGATTACAAACCAAAGGCTCATTCTGAACCCAAGTAAAACAAAGCTAGTACTCTTTAGCTCCCACAGAGCCACACCTCCCACTGATTCTTTCTTCATCTCCTCCTTTAACAAGACGACAGTCACCCCCCACAAATCATACCAAACTCTTAGGGGTTGAAATAGATTATCACCTTAGATTTGATCTACATATTTCTATAACCATAAAAAAAGTACATAAACTTGGCCTATTGTATTGCATTAAAAAAATTCCTCACTGACCACTCCAAAACTACAATAGCGAGGACTTCCCTACTATCCACCCTACTTTATGCCTCCCCCTTGCTTACAAATCTCTGCAAATCCGTCCTAAACAAAATAGTTGTTATAAGATAGCCAAATTCGCTACAGAACACATCGCTGTGAATGCCTAAAAAACTCAATTGGCTAGAACTACCACTACTACTTAGGCTCATAGAGGTTCATAGATTAGTTACTAGGCTAACTGTCCTTGTGGACCATTTTTTTAAGCCTAGCCAATTACCCCATGTGAGAATCAAACCCTGTACCTTGCGTCTGTAAGATAAATACCTTACTATTAAGCCAAAACTCAAACTCAATCAACTATCACTAGCCCACAAAATAATACATAACTCTGAAAACACCCCAGCCCTACAAAATCTTTTGCAACCCTATACATCCGCCAGGCCCTTGAGGCCTAGCACACAAAATTTCCTCAAAGTAACCAAATATAACAATGAAGCTAGTAAGTCTGTCTACAGCCACTGTATATTAAAAACCTGGAACTCCCTTCTTGCCCACATAACTGACAACAAATCCCCATCACAGTTCAAGAAACTTGTTAAAACTTACTTTTTGAACGACTGTGCTCCTGTATCCCCCCCGGCTAATGTCTCGTTAGAACACTTCACCTAACTTAAGTAACTGTGCTAAGCCAACCAATCATAGGACTGTATCCACTTAGGACTGTTAATCTACTGCTCATCACATCTCTCCAGGAGTTAGGGAAAACTACCCCAGCAATGTTGAGCTCTCCATAAGCAACTAAAACCAGGAGAAAGACATACTGTAAATCAATTTGTTATCCTTCTCAACTAAAACCAGACGAAGACATATAGTGAATCAATTTGTTATCCTTCTCAACTATAGTGAGCATCATCTGCTCTCTCGGAGCCTTATTCTACATCTCTCTGCTTTTACTCATAGTAAATCTATCACAGGAATCCTAAACTTAGGAATATCTTCTAAAATGTAATATTATATTGTAGAGAATGAATGTATCTGATCTGTTAATACGTTATGTCAGAGTCTCTTCTATGGAAATTGTATGTCAAAAGTCTGTCCTTAAAACTATGTTTTGTAAAAAAAAAAAAAAAAAAATTGTTCTCTTGGAGCTTTTCTCCCCGGGCCTCCACTGAAAATGGACTTGTAATGCAGTTGGACTCTCCCGGTCAACAAATGTAAAATAAATAAAATAAACCCTGGAATCCATCTCTAACTCGTCCATGATGTTAATATCACATGCAACCAAAGGGGTGGTCAGAACTGCGGGTTCAGGCATGGTTATGAGACGGCATGCCTGGATGTGCCTTTATGATTTTGCGGACCCTTTTAAGTCTTCCTTCCTGAACGCTCCAGTTGAGTCTTCTTCCCTGTTTGGCCCTAAAGTGAAAGAGACTGTAGCCAGGTGTGAAAAGGACGGCAAGACCCTGTCTGCAGTAGGTGTATGCTTCTCCACTCCACAACGCTTCTTTTCCAGGAACCAGAGGAGTGGAAAGTTGTGGCACAAAAAAGTCTCAAGAGTCCTTTTCATGACACGCATGTCGAGTATACCCCCAGGGGCAGAGGGGGGGTAACTCTTCTGGAAGACGCCCCTACCAAGGCAAAGGGGGCCCGTGTAACCACGGACCCAGAGATTCTTTCTCTGGGCAGTCCTATCAGTGCACCTGAAGAGCTGCCCGACTGCTTTCCTCTGGAAGCAGCTGGGGGGCTTTTTCTCTGTACCACGCTGCCTGGCAATCTACAACTTCTGACCCTTGGGTGAAGAAGATTATAACCAGAAGCTACACCATTCCCCTCAATGTTTACCCAAAATGTCCTACATGACTTCCCAACATTCTACCCAGTCAAAGGGAAGAAGCAGCTGTAGAAATAAAAAAGCTGTCAAAAAAAGAGCCATCCATGCAGTCCCACCAGACAAATGTGGAGCTGGAATCTACTCAAGGTTCTTTTTGGTGCCAAAAAAGACAGGAGATTGGAGACCAATTTTGGATCTCAGCAATTTAAGCAAATCTGTCAACCAAACAAAATTCCAGATGGTCACGGTTCAGGCCATTCTCCCATTCCTGGGAAATGGCGATTTAGATGTGCTCCCTGGATCTCCAGGATGCCTATTACCACATCAAAATGGGCAAATGCCCCCAGAGACTACATCGCTTTCGGTTAGGAGCCAATCACTACCAATTTTGCACTCTGCTGTTCAGACTCTCTACAGCCACCAGAATGTTAGCAAGTGCATGGCAGTAGTCACAGCTCACTTGAGGTTGCAAGGATTCCAGGCGTTTCCATATTTGGACGATTGGCTCCTTACCACCCCCACCAAGCATCAGTTGAAAGCCTTGAAATACACTCTTTCTCTGGTGAGACTATTGGGAATAACAATAAATTGGGAAAAGTCCAGTCTTACTCCGACCCAGTCCATAGAGTTTATAGGAGTGGTTTTCGACACCCGCTCCTGTTTAGTATCTCTCCCACATCACAGATTACAAAGACTGAGACATCAGCTTCAGGTGATAACTCTGCCAAAACAAAGCTTCAGCACGGGAAGTCCTTCAACTCCTAGGATCCATGGCAGCTGCTATAATAGTGCCTCTTGCAAAACTTCACGTGAGACTACTTCAGTGGCTTCTGTTATCTCAATGGTTCCCAAGTAATCTTTTCAGGTACTAATAACCAAGCGTTGCAAACAGGACCTGCTTTGATGGATGAAGCCAGAGACAGAACTTTGGAGCCGCCCTTTCCACTCCTCTCAACCCAAGGCCACTGTGGCCACAGATGCTTCCCTGATGGGGGGAGGGAGGGACATTTTCAGGATATGACAGTCCAAGGCATATGGTCCACAGTAGAAGCCAACTTGCATATCAGTGGTCTAGAACTGAGGGCAGTGCTTTTAGCATTGCAAGCATTCCAATCTGTTTTCCTTCTGGGACGATTGCTATTCAATCAGACAACATGTCAGTAGTCTGGTATATCAACAGACAAGGAAGAACCAAGTCTTACCCCCATGTTGAGAGGCCATGAGACTTTGGCAGTGGGCGATAGCTTCCAGCCACTTTCTGATAGCAACGCATATCCCAGAGGATTCTAAAGTGATTGCGGACAAGCTTAGCAGATGTATTCTCCTGCCTCACGAGTGGTCCCTCAACCCCAGCACAGTGGCAAAAATTTTCAGCCTCTGGGTCCAGCCTTGCTGCGACCTATTTGCCTCCCCATCAAACCACAAATGCAGCAGCTACTTTGCCCTAATTCCCCCGCTGGGGGAGTCCCTGAGGTGCACTCTGATCCACGATTGGCCCATGGGACTTCTGTACGCCTACCCCCCCCCCCCCATTCCTCTCATTCCCCAGTTTTTGAAGAAAGCACTTTGGTTGAAAAGCAAAGTGATCCTCGTAGCCCCTTATTGGCCTCGACAAGTATGGTTCCCCTTCCAGCGGCCTCAGCTATTATGCCGACCGTGGATTCTGGATCCATCTCCAGACCTATGATCTCTCATCCCCAAGGGTTGAGTCATCCGAACCTGACCAGACTCAAGCTGACAGCTTGGTTTCTCCACTTCTGCTAATCAGCAGGCAGGATAACCTTCCCTCTCCAGTACGTGATATTGTTCTGGCCTCACACAAACCATCTACCAGAAAATTCTATCTAGACAAATTGAAGAGGTTCTCTGTTTGGTCTAAGAAAAGAAAACTAGATCCCTATTCAGTTCCAGTTATTGTAGTCCTTCACTATTTATCAAAATTTTCCGAAAGTGGAGCTGCAGCCTCTACAATACGAGTACATCTAGCTGCTGTTTCAAACTTTCATAATGGTTTTGGAAACACTCCCCTGATTACTCACCGTTTATGCATAACCTTTCTGAAAGGAGTTTCTCACATCAGACCTCCTATCAAATAGCTTATTGAACCATGGAACCTCACTTTAGTTCTTCAGTCTTTGACTCAAACCCCTTTGAGCCTGCAACGAAGTGTGACATCAAATTCTTATCATGGAAGTCCCTTTTCCTGGTTGCCATCACATCAGCTAGACGTATTTCAAGCTTCACGCTCCAGGCATTAATCAGCCCTAGCTTATCTTTCACAAGGACAGAGTATCACTCTGAAAGAACCCTACCTTTCTTCCCAAATTCCTTTCGGATTTCTCCATTAATCAAACTATTGACCTTCCAGTATTTTTCCCAAATTTTGCTAACAAAGGGGAATAATGTGTGCATTCATTGGATGTACATAGACAATTGAGATTTTATCTGGACAGGACTAAGACGATGCGTAAATCAGACCAACTATTCATATGTTCTTCGTGTTTCACTGTTGCAGTCATTACATTTGGGTAATCTGCTGGCAGGTTGCCCTCAGTCGGCCTGAATAACAAAGTCTTGGGTCCTGCATTGGTTGCTGAATCCTCTTCCATGACGTCAGGTCGTCAGGGGTATAAAACATGCAGCCGACGCCATTTTATTCAGAATTGCCGGTCAGCCGACTCCTGGAATTTTCATATTCGAGTTTCAGAACCGAAGTCTTCAATCTAAAGCTAATTACCCCATTGGGGAAACTTTTTTTTTGCTCCTTACCAATGTCAGTAAAAAATAATTGCATTACTTGTGGGAAGCAAATACCTCATAAGGATTTTAATTTGTACTGTATTCCTTGCCTAGGCCCAGATCACAACGTGCCTTGCTGTCGGTTTTGTGCTAGATTTAACCAACACACTATTAAGCGTCTGTATATTTTTGCATCTAAATATTTTGGTTCAAGATTTAATTTTCCTGAAATTTCGTCTGTTAGCAATCTGACTACCGGAGTTCACAAAAAACGCAAAGAAAAAGGCAGAGACAGACTGTCGAGGTCCAAAACCAACGACGAAGCTTCTCCTAAGCCAATCGCCTGTTCGCCGGTACTCCGTGAGACGCTTTCGCAGCCTCTGATACCCGCTACTTTTGAGTCGCAGGCCTCTACCGAGACCCATTCGGAGAATTGAACCCGCGGATGTCTCTCCCTTAGATGCGTCCGGAGCCGCTGAGCAGGCACCGGCTTCTGAGGGTGTTGTCAGGCCTCAACATTTTTATATTAAACCGACACCAGCAACAAAACAAGGTCAAAAACAACTTCTGTGTCTACAAAACTGACACGAGCCACGTGCTCAGGCCCCTATGCCTAAAAAACAGATGATCAAAATGGCTGAGGATTTAATTACCTTGATCAGGAGATGTTATGTAGTCCAGTCTCACCCACATTCTTACCCGTGGGTTCGGAGCCGAATATCGGCTCCGACTCGGCCAAACATTTCTAGCTCGAAGTCTATTTTCTGGGCTAAGCAGGTATCCCATGCTGTACTGCTCCATATCCCCAGATCTCGTTTGCCGCTCGTGTAGCTCTGACGTGGTCTCGCTCTTGGCTGTGGTTAAGTATCCTTTTTTTTGTTTTTCTGAGAAAACTTGTTATAAACAAAAAAGCTATTTTAATAGCTATTTCTATTTGGTGTTGTATTGTTTTTTTCTGTAGTGTGTTTGTGGTTTGTGGTATCCCGCTAACTGTTCTGTCGGGCTAGGCCCGTTTCAGTTAGAGGACCTAGTCCTCCCCTTTCGTCCTGTATTGTTCACACTAAAACCATTTTAGTTAGAGGTTTTAGTGTCTGTCTCCCCTTGGTGTACGTGGTCAAAAAAATGTTTTAGTTAGAGGTTTTTTTAGCCTTTAGTGTCTCAGTGCGTGTCCCATCTGAGGTTTGGGTGTGTGCTGTGTAAAAACTTGTTCCCGCGTTTTGTGGCGCTTTGCGTGTCTGTGTCCTTCCTTTCAGATAGTGACTTGTGCAGTGTTCTAGTATTGTGATTAATTGTTGAAATATGTCCAAGAATTCCAAGGAGCACAAACCTTCGGGTTTTAAAAAGTGCTCTTAAGTGTGGTTACAAGATGTCCATCACTGATGGACATTCTATTTGTGTTTATTGCCTGGGAGCAATCCATCTGCAGGAGTCCTGCAGCTTCTGCCATGCTTTTAGTCCCAGGGTGCTCCAAGAAAGAAAAAATAAGCTGATTTTAAAGGGACTCTTGAAATCCTTGTTCGAAGAGGCCATGGATTCTGCTTCCAATTCTAAATCTAAGTCCTCAAAGTCAAAAAAGAGATCTCCAGCTCCTTCAGTTTCTTCGGAGCCTCCGGAGAAAGTCACAAAACTTGCTTCAACCTCCTCGGCTCCACTGTCCTCGGGGCCGCAGGAAGTGTCGGTGTTGATGGAACCAGCATCGGCTCCAATTACATTGGAACCTCTTTGGAGCCGATCGCCCAGTCTTAGACAAGTGTCACCTGAGTGGAGATCTCGATCTCCCTCCCTGTCCTCCAAATCCTCCAGGACTCTTTCAGATGTGGATGTTGATAGGGTGGTGCAGAGGCTCCTCCAGTCACCGGTTTTGGCAAAATTGTTTTCTGCTCCGTCCCAGCAGGCTCCGGAGCCCGTCCCCG
The DNA here is from genome assembly GCF_019279795.1 of Protopterus annectens. NCBI lineage: Eukaryota > Metazoa > Chordata > Ceratodontiformes > Protopteridae > Protopterus > Protopterus annectens. Next base: position 112,501,842 of record NC_056736.1, on the reverse strand, counting down.
ATACTTTCTTCGATCATTGCTCCTCAGAGCGCATCTCTGTCTTCAGAACCAGAGTGTTCCGCTCCATGTGATGTTCCTAGGTCAGTTCCGATGGCCCCTCCGGTCCTATTGGTACCGACGTCGGCTCCGACCACGTTGGCGCCATCCACGGGATTCGGGTCTCTCGATTCTTCAGTCGGGCCCGAGGGGGACATCTCGGGACATATTTTGGTTCAGAGTCTCCCACTCGGTACCTCGGCTCGAGGAACCCCGACTCCTGTCATGGTATTGGAGGCTGGCCGGTCCTTGGATTCGGGATGGCCTGCTTTTGAGGCCATGCGGACTGCGCTATCATGCGGGTCGAGCATTCTGTCCCCCACCACTCCGGTGAGAGCCTCTGATCACCACCTATCTGTAGACAGCGGAGCACCAAGGCCTAGGGATACCCTCATGAGTGGTCCCCAAGTTTTTGAGGGCCTGTCAGAGTTCGTGCCTGAGGAGCCCCCTAGAAAGAAAACGTGCAAGAGGAAGCACATAGACTCCCAGAATGAGTCTCTCACCTCAGATACTGACCTCGAGGAATCGGAGGGGTCCCCCAAGTCATCCTCTGACTATGTTTCCTTCTCCGACATACTGGAGATATTGAAACAAAGAGGTGACTGGCCGTCCAAAGCCCCTTCCGAGGAGTCTGTCTTCCTGAAGGCCTTTGGTGCTCAGCCCTCTGCCTCCTGTGTGTCCCCACCCTTCGACGAACTTCTGGACTTAATTGGTCGGAGGGTGTGGGAGAACCCTGATTCTGTGGAACTTGTACCCAGGCGACCCAATAAGTTTCTTTCTGCTCCCCAGGGTAAGGAGATTTTGTCCAAAGGAGTCCCTGTGGATGCCATGGTGGTGGCGGCGGCCACTCAGAAGGAAGTAGCGGAGACTTCTTCCTCCGTCCTTCCTCCTAACAAGGAGTCTAGGACCATGGACCGGTATGGGAAGCGTAGCCTCTCGTCAGCAACCTTTACCTTACGGTTGCTGAACAATCTGTCTCATTTTACTCGGCTCCAGGGAGATCTCCTCAAGGAGTTGAAAGATACTCTTGCGGGTAACGTTCCTGAGGCGGTGGCCCAGACTGTTAACGCCCAGGTGTCTACCCTCAATTCCATCGTTAGCTCCTCTATGCGGCTCAGTTCATATGCAGCCGATGGAGCGAGTAGGGCAGCAAGCTCAGGAGTTGCCCTTAGAAGGCAAGCCTGGCTGCGCCTTTGTCATTTCGCGGAGGCCTTCAAGTCTTCTTTCACTGGCGCCCCCTTTGATGGTGGTTCTTTGTTCGGAACGAAAGTGAAAGGCACTCTCACCAGGTGCGAACAAGAGGGAAAAAGACCCTGTCTGCTATAGGGGTCCATTTTTCCCTTCCCCTCTAGGCCTTACCCCAAGGCCCAGCGGGGTGGGAAGATGTGGTTCAAAAAAATCACAGAGGTTTTTTCCTGGTGCACAAGGTGAGTCCCACTCCAGAGGCAGAGGAGGGGGAGGTTATTCAGGGAGATGCTGCCCTAGAGGCAGAGGGGGCCCCCGCAATTCAGGAGACCGCATTTCCTTTCACGGCTCTCCCTACCGTCGTTCCTGATGGGATGCCCGACTGTGCTTTTCTGGAGCCAGTCGGGGGTCAAATATCATTATACCCGGAAGCTTGGCAAAGCATCACCCAGGACCGATGGGTATTACGAATAATTTCCGGAGGTTATGTCATTCCCTTTTTGTCAGACCCCCCTCCAGTCAGAAAAATCCCTGACGTTCTACCCAGTCAAAGGGATCAAGCAGCTTCAGAGGTTTCAAAGCTGCTAGGAAAAGGAGCCATCCAGCGTGTCCCTTCAGACCAAGTCGGATTAGGGACTTAGGGGACCTGAGACCCATATTAGATCTCAGCCAACTGAACAGCTATGTACAGAAGTCCAAGTTCCGTATGGTCACACTACAGTCGATTCTCCCATTGTTGGGAGAAGAAGTATGGATGTGCTCCATCGACCTCAAGGATGCTTACTACCATGTCAAAATGGACAGGGCATCCAGGAGTCACCTACGCTTCTGGCTGGGAGCCAGTCATTTTTTCGAGCCCTGCCCTCTGGTCTCACCACAGCCCCCAGGGTGTTCACCAAGTGTATGGTGGTGGTGACAACTCACTTGAGACGTCAAGGATTCCAAGTATTTCCATATCTGGACGACTGGCTCCTTACCACCCCCACCGCATCTACTAATCCAAACCAGGAGCGCTACCATCACTCTCTGTCAACAGTTGGGCATAACACTAAATTGGGAAAAATCTACCTTGTTGCCCTCACAGCGTGTCATTTTTATAGGCGCAGAATTAGACACCATTCAAATGTGAGCATTCTTACTGCAGGAAAGAATCAGAGTCTTACAGCAACAGGTGCACGCCCTGATGCCCCTGAGAAAAGCGAAGGCAAGATGGGTTCTTCAACTTCTGGGGACCATGGCAGCAACAATTATGTTGGTCCCTTTAGCGAGACTGCACATGAGGCTACTTCAGTGGCTCCTCTTGGCTCAGTGGTGTCTCCAAAAACTTCCACTTTCTCACCCTATTTTGCTCACGGACAGATGCAAACAGGATCTCAGTTGGTGGCTTTGCACCAACAATCTGGACAGGGGAAAACCCTTTGTTCCACCCACCCCTTTTGCCACAGTGACCACAGATGCCTCCCAGATGGGGTGGGGGGGCATTATCTATGCAGGACAGTCCAAGGCACGTGGCAAGATCACGAGATACATCTGCATATCAATGTTCTAGAGATGAGAGCGGTGCTACTTGCGTTGCAGGCACTTCAGAGCTTTCTACCTCTAGGGACTATTGCAATACACTCAGACAACATGTCAGTGGTATGGTATCTGAACAAGCAGAGGGGAACCAGATCTTACCCTCTGTGCAAAGAGGCCATGCGAGTGTGGCAGTGGGCAGTATCTTCCCAACGGTTTCTGGTGGCAATGCACATACCGGAGAAGTCCAACATGATAGCGGACAGGCTAAGCAGAGCTATTCTGATGCCTTACGAGTGGTCCCTGAATTGTCTAGTTGCAGAACGAATCTTCAGCAGATGGGGTCAGCCTTGCTGCGACCTCTTTGCCAGCCCCCTCAATGCAAAATGCAGCAGCTACTTCACGCTGATCCCCCCACAGGGGGAGTCGCTCAGGAACGCTCTAGTTCACGATTGGCCCTCCGGTCTGCTCTGTGCTTTTCCTCCGTTTCCCTTGGAAGCAGAATGATTTTGATTGCTCCACACTGGCCTCGTCAAGTCTGGTTTCCCTTTCTCCAACCCTACATTGTGGACACTCCTTGGATTCTGGACCCACAAGCAGATTTACTGACACACATGTTGGAACAGTTCCAGCCCTCTCTGCTGACCCTCCGGTTGACAGCCTGGCTACTCCACTTCCATCGTTAGTTAGGCTTCATCACTTTTCACCTGAGACAGTTCATATTTTATCTTCCTCTCATAAGCCCTCTACTAGGAAGATTTATTCTAGCAAATGGATAAGATTTTCTATTTGGGCTCATACCCAAGGAATTGATCCTTACACAACCCCAATTGCTTCAGTCTTGGAGTTTTTGTCTATGCTCTTCCATCAGGGTTCAGCGTCAGCTACCATTAAAGTTCAATTGGCAGCGATTTCTAACTTTCACGTTGCTAATGAGCCTAGTCTGATGGCTCACAGACTCTGTAAGGCTTTCCTGAAGGGCACTCTATTACTCCATCCTCCTGTCTCTGAACCTATCATGCCCTGGGATTTAAATTTTGTCCTACAAGCCCTTACTTCACCACTTTTCGAGCCTGCAGCTACCTGCGATTTAAAATTCTTGACCTGGAAAACTGCCTTTTTAATAGCAATCACTTCAGCCAGGCGGGTTTCAGAAATTCAAGCCTTTTCTATCAAACCTCCATACTTGATCTTCCATAAGGACAGGGTTTCTCTTAGGCCAAACCCTTCTTTTCTTCCTAAAGTGGCATCTGTATCTAATCTTAATCAATCTATTGAGTTGCCAGTTTTCTTTCCCCACTTTTCAAACAAGGCAGAATTTAAATTTCATCAATTGGATGTACACAGACAGTTATGTTTCTATCTGCACCGAACAGAAGATATCCGGAAGTCTGATCAACTATTTGTCTCCTTTTCGGAAAAACAAAATTGGGTTCCCCGTCTCCAAAATCACCCTATCCAGATGGATATCCAGTTGCATCTCTTTCGCTTACTCTGCAGGAGGAAAAGACCTGCCGTTTCTGGTCAAGGCTCACTCTACTCGGGCTGTTTCTACATCTACAGCCTATCAAGCCAGATTGTCTATGGATGATATTTGTGCTGCAGCTACTTGGGCGTCTCCTCACACATTTGTTACTCATTGCAAGTTGGACTTGGTATCTAGGGGCAGGTCGTCCTTTGGTTCCACAGTACTCAGGAGTATTTTCCTATGAGCCCCCCAGGATGTAGGTGCTAGGGACGCTGTCCCACGGGTAAGAATGTGGGCGAGATTGGACTACATAACATCAAGAAGTTATGTACTCACCATAATATTCGATGTATGTAGTCCATCTCGCCTCACATTCTTACTTACCCTCCCACCTTCCTAGAGGATCTGGAGGTTAGGTTTTATTTACAGAGTTCCCTTCACTTTTAGCTTATTTTTCTTTACCTGGATGATGTTATGCATGGGGTATGAATGAGTGTTCGCAGCAAACTAGATCTGGGGATATGGAGCAGTGTAGCATGGGATACCTGCTTAGCCCAGCCAATAGGAGACTTCGAGCTAGAAAAGTTTAGCCAAGTGGGCTCCAAACCCACGGGTAAGAATGTGAGGCGAGATGGACTACATACATCGAACGTTATGGTGAGTACATAACTTCTTGTTCCCAACCACCCCCTGCTAAGAGGCCTAGGCAAGGCACTGATTATGAATCTTCAGATCAGGTTTCTATTTCTTCTGATTCCTTTTCTGATCAGGAATTTTCTGTTCCACCCTATGAGGATTCTGATGCAGAGGAATCCATCCCATCTGCATCTCCTCCTGAGGATTACTCTTTTGGAGAGACTTTGCATACTTTAACGGAACGTTTTCACTGGGAGAGTCAGGACTTCTCTGAATCAAAAAAAGAGGCTTAGGGATTTCCTTCTTCTTCCTCAGCATAGGCCTTTGGCAATACCTCCTGTATTAGACATTGTTGATGATGTGTTCTCTGAATCGAGCATGGCTCCTGATTCCCTGCCTCCCGCTCTTAGTAAGCCAGACAGATATTACAGGGTTCCCAACTCCCACAAATTTCTTTTCAAAAATCCTGCTGCTGATCCTGAAGCTATTTCTCAGGGACCCAAGGGTGTAAAAGCCTCTACAGCCAAGAATCCCACCCCTTCTGATAGAGATTCCAGGGCGCTGGATAGATTGGGTAAGGAGGTTTATACGTCTGCAACCTTGGCAATCGGGGCCTTAAACTGCCAGTTTCATATGCTTAAATATCAAAAGCATGTTATGGGCTTACTGAAACAGAAAATGATATTGATTTCTGATTGAGAGTTACATGAATTATTGCATTCAGCAGAACAAGTTGGAAAGCATACTTTGCAATGTGGTTTTGATTCCTTGGAGGCCTCTTGTAGGGCCATCGTTACTGGATCTGTGATTAGAAGGCATGCCTGGCTCAAGGAGCAAAATCTGCCTGATCATGTTAAAGCTAAATTTTTGGATGCCCCTTTGCAGCATGATACTCTGGTAATAAGGCAGAAGAGGTTTTAAAGAAAATGGAAGACAAAGCTAAATCTATGCAAACTGTAAAAGATTTCTTGCAAGTGCAGCCACCCAGCTTCAGTAGACACTGGCCTACTAAATATTGGTCCTTTCCTGTGTCCAGCAGAGCCACTCGGGGCAAATCCAGGTGCTCAAAAGGCTCCAGATACCAATCACAAGGTTCTTGCAGATCAAAGCAATGGGGTGCCTCCACCTCCAAATCTGGAGCAAACAAAGCACAGCCCTATAGTAAGCAGTCTCAATGACTTTCCTCTACCATCACCAAGCGCTTATCTTTTGGCAGCCCCCTTGGGGGGGAAAACTAGCACTTCATACTCAAAATTGGCAGTTAATTACCCAGGACAAGTGGGTATTAAACATAGTATCCCAGGAGTACAGATTTCATTTCCATACTTTGCCAATTCCAAACGGATGGCCGGATCTGCCACAAAACCAGTGAGCAGAGGCCCAGAAACAAGTCATGTCCCTCATGGATATGGGGGCTATTCACCCGGTACCAGAAAAGTAAAAAGGGCAAGGTTTTTATTCAAGACTGTTCCTGGTACCCATAAAAGACAATTCATGGCGTCCAATACTGGACTTATTGATTTTGAACGCGTTCCTGGACATTCCAAAATTCAAAATGCTGACTTTACAACAGCTACTGCCTATGCTAGGCAGGAATGCTTGGTTAGTAACTCTAGACTTAAGAGGCATACCTGCATATCCCAATAAGGGAATCATGCAGAAGATACCTCTGCTTCAAAGCAGGTTTTTTGCATTACCAATTCTCTGCACTGCCCTTTGGCTTATCTACTGCACCCAGGGTCTTTACAAAGTGCCTGGCACCAGTAATTGCATTCTGCAGACAAAGAAGCATGCAAATTTATCCTTATCTGGACGACTGTCTCGTTCAAGCAGAGGACAAGGACACTCTTCAACATCTGGCATTTGTAAAAAGGCTTCTAGCATGCCTAGGGTACACCATAAACGAAAAGAAATCACAACTGGTACCCTCTCAAATAATTATATTCCTGGGTGCAAGCTTGAATACAACTGCCCAGATGGCTTACCTCATGCCAGACGAACAAAGGCAACTGACAACATACTTCAAACAAATGGCAACAAAAACCCAGTTATCTGCAAGACAAATTCTGCAGGCTTTGGGGTTCATGGCATTCTGCATTCTACTAATTTCATATGCGAGACTGCATATGAGAAAACGTCAGTGGTACCTAAAAAGTTAATGGAGTCAACATTGTCACAGTCTGGAAACATTGATTCCTCTCATTCCCTACCTACAACAGGAGATCTGATATTGTTAATCCTCATTCATTCCTTACGCATGGGTATCCTTTCCGAGCTGGTGATTTTCCAAGCTTGCGTTAGCTTAAACTCTCGAGCTAAACTCTTACCGGCAATCCCCCTCTCCCTGTTACCTCATATTTCGTTTGCCACGTTGCCATTCGGTCGTGTCAAGCTACTTCTCTTGAGCTAAGTATAGTCAATTGTTGTTTAATAGCTTTACAGATTACTTTTCTGACAGAAAAGTTCATATTTTATCGTCTCTTACCCTATTGCATCTAGCGTTCATAATTTCTTCAGGTTTTTCTGCTTTTTCTTTACCACTTTTACCGCGAGGTATTCTCTCTTTACCATCGTTGGTAATCCTTTTCCCTTTTTCTCTCGTACCTTCAGGTACTCTCTTGTACCATTGTTGGTACCTTTTCTATTAATTTGCTGTCATGGCAGATAAGAAAGGTAGTCCGGTGTTTTAAGCGGTGTTCTGATTGTGGACACAAACTGCCTACTTCTGATGCACACTCTTTGTGTGTTTGTTTGGGAGCTTCCCATTTGTCTGTTGACCCACCCTGTACTATTTGTGAGAACTTTTCTAATAGAGCTTTGTTGGAAAGGAAAAACAAGCTGATACTGAAGGGACTTTTAAAATCTCCCTTTTCAGAGGCTATTTCTGGGTCGGAGGTCTCAACCCCTCCTAGAGCCCATAAGGAAACTATGGATGTTCCTATTAAGGCTAAGTCTTTGCCTTCGTCCCCGGCTGGGGACTCCTGCCAACCAAAACCTAAAGTTTTGGCTCTGGAGCTCTCTGTCTGCTCCAGTGCTTTCAGTGCCTAGACCATCGGCACTGAGGCCTTCGGCTCCAGTAGTGATTTCGACTCAGTCTTCTCCTGCAGCCTTCTGTATATCGGCACTGAGGGGCTCCTCGGTTCAGACCATTACCACTGTATCGGCACCGACCGTTCAGTCGGTGCAGACCTTGACCGTGTCGGCTCAGAGATCTTCCTCAGAACCAACGTCTTTATTGTTGACTCCAGTTTTGTCGGTTCCAGCTTCGGCACAGATCCCTCTGTCGGTGCAGACCATGACCTCTGCACCGATGACCTCTTCGGTGCAGAAAGTAGTAGTCCAGTCTCTAATGGCACCGTTGTCCTTGGTGCAGTCAGATGAGATAGGCACAGAGTCTGCCTCTCCTGTGGACAGGCCTGTTTCTCCCTCAGTCTCCACGAGGTCCACTAGAAGCCTTTCCGAACATGATGTGTTGTGTCTTGTGGACCAGGTACTCTTGGCCAGAGGTATCCCACCCCTCAGGAACTATCCTTCCTTGGAAGGTGATCACCCATCTCCAAAGACCCCTTCTTATTTTCCTCCTTCATTGCCTTTGAAGTCTATGGATATAGCACAGTCTTCCCCGTCTGTGGTTCCCTTTATGGACCTCACTAAGGAACCGCAGTTGCCCTCGTGGCAGGAAAGTTTTGCTACGACCCAGGATGTCAGTTGTGACACGCATAGTTTGCTGCTCCACAGCCATCCAGGGACTCTGGGTCGGCAGGCTGAGCCACTTAGGGGAGGGGTGACCCCTGTCCTAGACATGCACTCCTCTTCAGGTGGACCAGCCTTCCAACTGATGGAGAAGGCTTTTGCTGCTGCTGGCGATATTCCGGACTGTCTATCCCTCCTCCCTCCTCTGGTACACTGGTTTCACAAGTCGCACCTAGCAGACACCGGGTGCAGGGGCCGCAGGACGTATTCCCTCAGGAATCCCCTTGCTTCTCCTGCTGAGGAGGTCCACCGAAAAAGTTTGTGTAAGAGGAAGCACATGGTCTCCACAGAGGAGTCCCTCATCGAAGACACAGATTTTGATGAGGGGGAAGGATCCCCTCGGTCACCCTCTGAGGTATCCTTTGGTGATATCCTCGAAATCCTGAAACAGAGAGGTGACTGGCAGTCCTCTAATCCGACCTCTGAGGAATCTGTGTTCCTGCAGGCCTTTCGCGCCCAGCCCCCTACCTCCTGGGTTACTCCACCTGCTGATGAACTTGTCCGGCTCATCGTGCAGTGTGCTTGGAAGGCTCCTGATACCGTCAAAGCTATTCCCCAGGGGCCAGATAAGATCTTGTCCCCACCTGCTTCGGATCCCCATTGGTCCAAAGGTCTTCCATTGGATGGTTTGGTGGTGGCGGCTGCAACAAATAAGGATCTGGCAGAAGAAGAAAGCCAGACTGTCCATCCGCCTAACAAAGAGTCCTGGGCCCTGAACAGGATAGGGAAGCACACCTTTGCTTCAGCGACCTTTGCTATCAGGTGTCTGAATTATATGGCACATTTTACCAGGCTTCAGAGGGATCTGGTTTCTGAGCTCTCTGAAACCTTGGCTGGTGCCATGTCTGATGAGGTCCGTGACAAAGTGGCCTCTCAGCTGGCCACCATGGAATCTATATCTAGCTCCTCTATGCAATTGATATCTCACGCATCAGAAGGAGCAGCTAGAGCAGCAGGTTCAGTTGCGGTCTTGAGACGACACGTCTGGATGCGCTTGTGCAACTTCTCGGAACCCTTTAAGTCTTCCTTTCTTAATACCTTGATTGAGGCCTCCTCGTTGTTTGGGCCCAAAGTTAAAAGCACACTGGCCAGATGTGAACAGGACGGTAAGACCCTTTCTGCCATAGGTGTCCGTTATTCTTCCCCTCAACGTGCTTTCTCCCGAAACCAAAAGAGTGGGAAGATATGGTTCAAGAAATCTCATGGTCCTTTCCGTGGCACACAGGCCGAGTTCTCCCCCAGAGGCAGAGGGGGAAACTCACAGGGAAGACTCCCCTTTCGGGGCAGAGGGGATCTGCGTAACCAGGGTTCCAGGGATTCTTTCCCTGGTCAGTCCTACCAGCGCTCCTGAAGAGCGGCCCAACTCCTTTTCTCTGTAGGTGGTTGGGGGACATTTCTCCTTGTACCCTTCTGCCTGGCTAACCATCACCACCGATTCTTGGGTATGGATTATAACCAGAGGTTATCATATCCCCTTCAATCTTTGCCCCGTCCCTTCCAAAAATCTTCCCAATGTTCCACCCAGTCAAAGAGAAGAAGCAGCACTAGAGATAGAAAAGCTGCTAAGAAAGAGTCATCCAAATAGTCCCTCCAGACCAGATAGGATCCGGATTCTACTCAAGACTATTTTTGGTGCCAAAGAAAACCGGGGACTGGAGACCAATTTTGGATCTCAGTGTATTGAACAAGTTTGTGAGGGTGAAAAAATTCCGGATGGTCACAATACAGTCTATCCTCCCGCTTTTGGAAAAAGACGATTGGATGTGCTCTAGAGATCAAGATGCGTACTACCACATAAAGGTGGACAAGCCATCAAGAAGATTTCTGCGCTTCCGTGCGGGAGCCAGTCACTACCAGTTCAGAGTACTGCCCTTTGGAGACTCTACAGCCCCCAGAGTGTTCAGAGTGCATGGCAGTCGTCACAGCTCACTTGCAACTTCAAAGATTCCAGGTGTTTCCATACTTAGACTGGCTCATTTCTGCCCCCACCAGACATCTACTGGAAAAAGCCCTGGCATACTCTCTCCTAGCTGCTCAAAGGCTAGGCATAACTATAAACTGGCAAAAATCCAATCTCACTACATCTCAGTCGATAGAATTCATAGGGGAGTTATCTTGGACACAAAAAACTGCAGAGCTGCTATTCCAGAGCACAGAATTCTAAGGATAAAGCAACTAATTCCAATCCTTTCAAGGGAAAAATCCACGGCTCACTTGGTTCTACAGCTGTTGGGTTCCATGGCAGCCTCCATCACCACTGTTCCCCTGGCCAGGTTTCACATGAGGCTTCTACAGTGGTTACTGCTCACCCAATGGTTTCCTTTTCAGCATCCTCTTTCAGCCATGATTCGAGTAACCCACAGGTGCAAACAGGATTTAAATTGGTGGATGACACACACTCTCTCACAATGGTCTCACCCCTTCTCCCCCCAGCAACCCAAGGCCACAGTGACCACGGATGCCTCCCTGATGGGGTGGGGGAGGCTATGTCAGGGAAAGTCAGTCCAAGGCACTTGGTCTGAACTTGGAGGCCCATCTGCATATAAATGTTCTAGAGCTGAGTGCGGTGCTTCTGGCGTTGCAAGCATTCCATCCCCTGCTGCCATCTGGGACAATTGCGATTCAATCAGACAACATGGCGGTGGTCTGATGCATCAACAAGCAAGGTGGAACCAAATCTTACCCCCCTTTGTCGAGAGGCCATGAGGATATGGCAATGAGCGATGGCTACCAACCGCTTTCTTCTAGCAATGCCCATTCCCGGATTTCCAACGTGATAGCAGTCTCAGCAGGTGCATTCTTCAACCTCACGAGTGGTCCCTGAATTCCTTGATAGCGGCGGAGATCTTCCACCGCTGGGGTCGTCCTTGCGATCTCTTTGCATCCCCACCAACTACAAATGCAGCAACTACTTCGCCCTGATTCCCCCTCAGGGACAGTCACCCTGGGGCGCTCTAGTCCATGATTGACCCTCGGGTCTTCTTTATGCATTTCCACCCTTTCCCCTCATTCCCCAATTTCTGAAGAAAGCCCGTCGGTTGAAGAGCAAGGTGATCCTCATAGCACCATATTGGCCTCGACAGATTTAGTTCCCCTTCCTTTGGCCTCACCTACTAGATCGACCATGTATTCTCCATCCAGCCCCGGAGTTGATCTCACACCCACAGAACCTGATTCATCCCAACTTGAACAGCCTGAAACTCACGGCTTGGCTACTCCAATTCCCTTGATTGCCATGCAGAATGATCTTTCTTTACCAGTACATGATATTCTCTTTGCTTCTCAAGTCTTCCACTAGAATTACTTATCTGAGCAAGTGGAAAAGATTTACCTGTTAGCTGAAAGATAAACAAGTAGACCCCTTTTCAGCACCAGTGTCGATAATACTAGACTGTCTGGCTGACCTGTTTCAATCGGGTCTATCGGCCTCTACCATTAAAGTTCATTTGGCTGCAGTTTCTAATTTTCATGAGGGTGTCCAAGATTCCTCGCTTATGTCTCATAAATTGTGCAAGACCTTCATAAAAGGTGTGAATCATCTGAAGCCACCTTTTAGAGAACCTATTCAACCATGGAATTTATCATTAGTTCTACAAGCTCTGACATTGTCACCTTTTGAACCAGCCTCTTCTTGCGACCTCCAGTATTTGTCATGGAAAACCTTGTTTTTGGTCGCTATTACTTCTGCCAGACGTATTTCTGAACTTCAAGCTTTATGTATCAAGAGTCCATACTTGATTTTTCATAGAGATAGAGTGTCTCTGAGAACTAATCCATCATTTCTGCCTAAAGTGATCTCTGAAATGTCCATTAATCAAGCTATTGAATTCCCAATCATTCAAACAGAGGAGAGTGTTGCCTACATACCCTAGATATACACAGGCAAATCTGTTTATCTGAAGTAGTTAACTTCATTTGCTCTGCAACCTGTGGGTATCGGATCCGACTCTGATCCGAGCCGGCAGCTTTCCAAGCTAATAAATCCGAGCTCCAAGCTCCTCCCCCTACCATAATGCCCTGCCATCTCCCTCTAACCCTCGATCTCGTTTGCCACGGCTTCCATAAGCTTCTCTAGAATGAGCTCCGAGCAACAGTACTGTGTCAGTCTTTAAAAACTTCTTTTCTGTCAGATTGTTACTATTTTTGGTGTGTGTGAACTCCCCTTTATATTTTGTAGTCTTTGTTGGATAGTTCTCTTGAATTTTTAGTTGTTAGTTTTATTCACCTCCCCCTCTGCGTGTGTGAAGGTGTGTGCTTGTGGGTCTACTTTTCTTTATCCTTTTACAATGGCTGAAGGCCCTAAAGCCATTTTCTCAAAATGTACCGAGTGTGGCCATAAGCCGTCTCCAGCAGATGGTCACACTCGGTGTGTCTTTTGCCTGGGGGTTGACCACCTTTATTCGGGCTATAACATCTGTGCAGCCTTCAACCCCAAGGCTTTGAAGGCTAGGAGGTCGAAGCTCATTCTGGTGGGCCTTTTGCCCCCAGACTCTGCTTCTTCCACCTCGGTGGTGCCGGCTGCGGCTGCCCCACCTGTCGCTCCTGATACCCTGGCCGGGGCTCACCCTCCCACCTTGGCCCAGGAGGGAAAGGGAAAGCAGAAAAAAGATAGAGAAAGAGAGAAGGAGAGGCAACGGAGCCATAAAAGGCGGTCCGAATCTACCTCTTCGGCACCGCCGTCTAAAAAGCTCGCCTCTCCCCTTAAGGTCTCCAGGCCTTCCCCCTCTCAGCTCCGATAACAATTCTCCCTGGAGCAGGAGGAGGAGACCCGGTCGCCTTCAAGGTCATCCAGGCAGCCTTCCTGGCCAGCTTCGGTGGCCTCATCTAGATCCACAAGAAGCCTGTCAGACGCTGATATGGACTGGATGATGCGTCGATTTCTTCAGGCCCAGATGCAGATGGGAGTGCTTTTGCCTCCCGCCCCGCTGGGGGGGAGCTCGACACCTTTTTTCGCCCCCCTCACTCCTTCTCCGACCCGCTTTCGGGGCTCAGAGCTATCGGATCCAACTTGCTTCGTAGCCGGGGTAGGGTCGGCACCGACAATGCTTCCTACTTCGGCGCCGACTGTACCCTCGAGTCTGTCGGATCCATTTTCGGATCTGAGCTTTTGGGGCCGTGAGCTGAACGTCGGATCCGAGAGGGCCAGTGGACCTTCTGCTCCGTCAATGTCAGGGCACACTACCCTTTTGGATCCGGTTGGGTCACCTTCGGTGCCGATCCACACGTCAGATCCAAGGGGGATGCGTTCAGATCCAAGGGAAAGCAGTTCCCCCACGGCATTCGACGTCGTGGAGAGGATCCTCTCGAGGGATTTGAGGCCCCAGGCTCTTGCTTCGGATCCACCCGCCATTCCCGCTCATATGAGCCTGTCCTCCATCATCCGGCCCCACGGACAGCCTGCGCCCACGTCCCAGATTGTTCCCATAGGGGAACAGGACATCGTTGGTGAGGCCTCTTCGGACAGCCCCCCAGAGGAGATCCCTCACAAACGGAAGTGCAAGAGGAGGCACTTGGACTCACCCGAGTCCCTCACAGAGGACACAGACTTGGAGGAAGGGGAAGGTTCCCCAAGGTCACCCCCCCCCCCCCCGAAGACATCTTCGGAGACATGGAAATGTTATGCATTGGGGGGGGTGGTCTGCCCAAAAACCTTCCTTGGATGATTCTGTGTTTCTCAAGGCATTTGACACAGGCCCATCTACCTCTTGGGTGTCCCCTCCCACCGAGCCCCTGGTAGACCTCATTACTACCAGAGCATGGAAGGAACCGGACACTGTTGAACCAATTCCTAAGAGACGGACAGGATTCTCAGCCCTCCCACGGACAGGACAGTTTGGAGCAAGGGTGCCCCAGTGGATGTCTTTGTGGTGGCGGCTGCCACTAAAAAGGAATTAGCACAGGAGAGTTCCTCGGTGCATCCTCCAGACAAGGAGTCTCGGCTGATGGACCGTTTGGGAAAGCGGATGTTTTCTTCAGCGACCTTCTCTGTAAGGTCACTGAATTATATGGCACATGTGATTAGACTGCAGCGAGACCTGATTAAAGAGTACGCTGCGTCACCCCCAGAGTCCATGTCGGCCGAGGACAAACGTACCTTCTCGGCTCGAGTGGCCACTCTCAAGTCAATCACCAACACGTCTATGCGGCTCCTTTCCCATGCTACGGAGGGAGCGGCTAGAGCTAGCGGAGCCGGCGTCGTCTTACGTAGACAAGCCTGGCTACGTCTCTGCAACTTTGCGGAACCCTTCAAGGCATCCTTCGCGAACACCCCCTTTGGTTCCACACTCTTTGGCAAAACCGTCTGCGATACACTTCTCCAGAGCGAGAAAGATGGGAAGACGTCTGCCGTCGGGATCCGCTTCTCGGCTCTTCAGAGGTCCTACTCCAGAAACCAAAGAGGACAAAAGAAGATGTGGTTCCGGAAAGCTCAACAATCCCATTTTGCTCCAGATACCTCATCCTTCAGAGGCAGAGGAGGACAGGGTGGATGCCAGCCCAGAGGCAGAGGGGGCCTGAAAAATTTTGGGTAGATTGAACCTTTTTCGGATCGACCCGCGCAACAGCCCTGAGGGGTTGCCCGACTGCTCCTCTCTGGAGGCAGTCGGGGAGTGCTTCTCAGAACACTTGGCGAAATGGGAGTCCATCACAACAGATCGCTGGGTGCTCCGAATCATATCCAGAGGATACTCAATCCCCTTCCTATCTCACCCTCCCCGAGCAACAAAACTCCCCGATGTCCCACCCGATCAGAGGGAGGCAGCAGCATCAGAAATCTTAGGACTGCTAAGAAAAAGAGCCATCCAGTGCGTCCCCCCCCCCCCGAGCAATCCAGATCAGGCTTTTTACTCCAGGTTCTTTCTGGTGCCAAAAAAGACGGGGGACTTACGACCCATCCACGACCTGTCAACGCTGAACCTGTCAATTGCCAAGGAAAAGTTCCAGATGGTCACTATTCAATCCATTCTCCCACTTCTACAGGAGAACGACTGGATGTGCTCAATAGACCTCAAGGATGCGTTCTACCACATTTTGATGGACAGACCATCCAGGAAGTTCCTCCGCTTTCGGCTGGGAGCCCGCCATTATCAGTTCAGGGTCCTACCCTTCGGTCTCACCACAGCCCCCAGGGTGTTCACCAAGGTCATGGCAGTTGTATGGGCCCACCTGAGGCTTGAGGGAATACAGGTCTTTCCTTACCTGGACAACTGGCTCCTAACCGCCCCCACCAGGCATCAACTCTGCTCAGGCAGGGACTACTTCTTACGCCTAACCCGCCACCTAGGGATCACAATAAATCTCCAGAAATCCTCCCTTCAACCCACTCCGATTTTGGAATTCATAGGGGCCAGGATAGACACTTACTCAATCCAGAGTCTTTCTGACCACGGACAGGCTTCGCAATCTGAGCCTTCACATTCTAGATCTCTTATGATCCTCAGCACCATCAGCGGAACTAGTCCTGAGGGCCCTGGGATCTATGGCAGCGGCCATCAATCTATCCCTGTTCGCTCGCCTCAAGATGAGGATCCTTCAGTGGACGTTACAAGTACAATGGTCCATCCTCTGTCAACCCCTGACCACACTTATCCCTCTCACCAGGATTTGCAGGAAATTGCTTTTTCGGTGGCTCCACTCCAGAGACCTTCGAGAAGGCCGCCCCTTTGTTATACCCCCTCCCCAAGTCACGGTGACCACGGACGCTTCTCTCCTCGGGTGGGGGGGGGGCATTGCATGGGCAGATCCGTCCAAGACAAGTGGACTTTCACAGAGACCTCACTGCATATCAACGTCCTGGAGATGCTTCTAGCGTTACAAGCTCTCCATCCCCTTCTCCCTCCAGGAACTATTGCACTTCAAACAGACAACATGGTGGTAATCTGGTAGATAAACAAACAGGTGGGAACCAGATCCTATCCACTTTGCAGGGAGGCAATGAGAGTATGGGAATGGGCGATATCCACCAACCGCTTTCTCATAGCAACGCACATACCGGGTTGGTCAAACATCTTAGCGGACAGGTTGAGTCGGACGATCCTCTCACCTTACGAGTGGTCTCTGAACCCTGCTGTAACGAAACAAATCTTTCTCCAATGGGGTCAACCTTGCTGCGATCTCTTCGCCTTGCCTTCAAACACAAAGTGTAGCGAATTCTTCGCTCTGATTCCCCCACCAGGGGAAACCCCCAGAGATGCTCTAGTTCATGCTTGGCCATCCGGTCTTCTGTATGGTTATCCTCCTCTTCCCTTGATGACAAAATTCTTGCAGAAAGCTCGTCGGTTGGGGAGCAGAATTATCCTCATAGCCCCATTTTGGCCTCGCCAAACCTGGTTCCCTTACCTACGGTCTCAAGTACATCCTCCTTGGATTTTGGATCCCAAACCGGATCTAATCTCCACCCTTTTAGGATTGAAGACCCCCAATCTGGACTGCCTGAAGCTGTCAGCTTGGTTGATCCAGTTCCCTTGATGGCTAGGACTCCCGGTATATCATCTTTGGTTAAAGCCATCCTGGTGGCCGCCCATAAACCATCCACCAGGAAGATCTACAACAGTAAATGGAAACGTTTCTCGATCTGGGCGGAGCACAGGAACTTAAATCCCTTTACAGCTCCGATTCCAGCAGACCTAGACTTTTTCACATACCTTTGATCAAGGAGCCAGTGCTTCTACTATTAAAGTTCAGTTGGCAGCTATCTCCCACTACCATGTTGGTAACAGCTCAGGGCCACTAGCATCCGTAAAATATGCAAGGCTTTCTTGAAAGGAACTTTTTTGTTAAGACCACCCGTTAAAGATACCGTCCCCCCATGGGATCTTACCCTAGTTCTTCAAGCTCTGACTGGGCCCCCCTTTGAGCCCGCGGCTTCAGTCGATTTGAAATATGTATCATGGAAATCTGCCTTTCTGATTGCCATTACTTCTGCGAGAAGAATATCAGAGCTTCATGCTGTTTGCAGTAAACCTCCCTATATCATTTTTCATAAAGACGGGGTCTCCCTCAGGACTAATCCCTCCTTTCTTCCCAAGGTGGCTTCGGAAGTCATCAACCAGACCATCAGTCTGCCTGTCTTCTTTCCAAATTTTCAAAATAAAGGAGAATACAGACTTCATTGTCTGATGTTCACGGACAGTTACGCTTTTACTTAAATAGAACAGCAGATCTTTGAAAATCTGACCAACTTTTTGTTTCTTTTGCAAAATCTTGTCTGGGCAAGCCAGTTACTAAGGTAACCTTAGATGGATGGATTTCACAGTGCATTCTCCTAGCTTACAAAAGCTCTGGTCGTCCTGAGCCCCTGAGAGTACGAGCCCATTCTACTCGATCCATGGCCTCTTCTGCTGCCTTCTGGTCAAAGGTTTCCTTGGATGACATTTGCTCGGCAGCTACTTGGGCTTCCTCTCATACCTTTATTACACACTACAAATTGGATTTGATCTCCAGAGGATGTGCATCGTTTGCTTAGCAGTGCTCCGGAATATCCTTCCATAAGGGCCTCCCAAGTTGTTGGTAGCTGGGGACTCTGTCCCACAGCAAATGAAGTCAACTACTTCAGATAAAGAAGTTATGTACTCACCATAACGTTCCATGTGAGTAGGTAACTTCATTTGTCTGCAACCGACCTGCCCTCCATCCCCCGCACCCTTAGTTCGTTATCTAAGAGTCAGGATATGGCTTCCTTTCATGGACGTCATTGAAACAGTTTGGAACCACTCCGAGGTTATGGAATTCATTATTGTCCTTTGGCAAACTCGATCCGAGGGTTAGAGGGAGATGGCAGGGCATTATGGGTAGGAGGAGGTGCTTGGTGCTTGGATCTATTAGCTTGGAAAGCTGCCGGCTCAGATCAGAGTCGGATCCGATACTCACAGGTTGCAAACAAATGAAGTTACCTACTCAGATGGAACGTTATGGTGAGTACATAACTTCTTTTTATTTAAACAGGATTAAACCCTTTCTTAAGTCTTACCAGTTATTTTTGGCCTTTTCTGGACCTAGAGTAGGATCTGCTGTGGCTAAGGTCACATGGTTGAAGGACTGTGTGACTTTTATACACAATGTAATATCTCGTTGCCTGCGAACATGAAAACTCATTCAACAAGGCCGGTGGCAACTTCTGCTGCTTTCCATGCCAGAGCTTCTTTACATGACATATGTGCAGCTGCAGCTTGGGCTATGCCCTTTACCTTCATCAATCATTACAAATTGGATTTGGCCTCCAGGGGAAGAGCATCTTTCAGTTCTATGGTGCTCAGAAATGTCCTTCCATGAGAGCCTCCCAGGAATAGAGGTAGCTGGGGACTCTGTCCCATGGGTAAGGAATGAACGACGATTAACAATATCAGATAAAGAAGTTATGTCTTACCATAACTTTCCATCTGTATTGTTGATCCTCGTTCAGTCATTATGACCCTCCCTCCTGTGGTTTCTAGTGGATCTCACCATCCAGTTCTCTTAGGTTATTTGACCAGAGGTAGCCTCAACCTTCTTTGACTTGCAACTCAATCTGAGGTAACATGGAGAGGGAGATTGTGGGTAAGAGTTTAGCTCAAGAGTTTGTAGCTGACATGAGCTTGGAAAATGTCCGGCTCGGTTCTGATTCCCATGCATAATAACTGAACGAGGATCAACAATACAGTTGGAATGCTAAGACATAACTTCTTTTTTCTTTGGTGGGCAGGAACATGTCACCAAAACAAGGGACTGTCATTCACTCTACACCCTGCCACTCAAACCCTAACTACAGACTCATCAGACTATGCTTGGGGGACCCACCTGGCAGGGAGATGCATTCAGGGCAAATGGAGCCCAAACCAAATGCATCTGCATATCAACCAGAAAGATATGCTAGCTGTTCAGAATGCTCTGACAGCCTTCAAGGACTTACTTCATCCAGGACAACTACTGATAAAGACAGACAACACCACAGTTATGTGGTACATAAACAAGCAGGGGGGTACACATTCCTACCCCCCTTTGCAGACTAGCCATGGCCTTGTGGAACACAGCCTTGACTTACCAAATACATCTTCAAGCTCAATTCCTGCCAGGAAAGCAAAATACTCTGGCAGACGACCTAAGCAAAAATCTTATGGACCCGCACGAATGGAAACTGGATCCACAAATCTTCAGCATGTTAACACAGAAATGGGGGAGCCCAGACATAGATCTATTTGCCTTTCGCCAAAATTATTAGTTGGACAAATTCTGCAGAAGAAGTCATCACAAAAAAGCATGGAAAGTGGATGCCCTATCCTTCAGCTGGACAAATCTATCAGTCTATGCCTTTTCCCCTCTGCCTCTACTCTCCAAGGTCTTACTAAAAGTCAGACAGGAAAAAACAAAAATGATCCTAGTTGCACCAGACTGGCCTCGCCAGCACTGGGTACCCACTTCTAAGGAATATGTCTCAGCTACCTCCATGGTACTTGCCTCAAATACCTCATCTACTGTCTCAGCAGAACTATCAAATTCTGCACACTCTGCTCCAAACTCTGAATCTTGCAGCATGGCTGATCAACTAATTATTCAAACAACACCTCTCAGTAAATCTGTGATGGATGTCATTTTGGAAGCCAGAAGACCTAGTAGTAGAAAATCTTATGCTGATAAATGGAGGAGAATCTGTGCTTGGAACCAAGCACAAGGAACAGAACCAGCAAATCCCAATATTCCTCAGATTTTACAATATTTGATTGAGATGCTTGACAAGGGCCTATCTTTTTCTTCAATAAAAATCCATGCCTCTGCCATCTCTGCTCATTACAACACACAGCCTCCCCTCTTTTCTCATCCTCTGCTTAAACAGTATCTTAGAGGGGCCAGAAATTTAAAGCCTCCCAGAAGATCACCAACTCCTGCATGGGATCTCAAAAAAAACCTCACCCTGCCTCCTTTTGAACCAGCAGCTACTGTGGATATAACATTTCTATCGTGGAAAACAGCTTTTCCCTTGGCAGTCACTTCAGCAAGAAGGGTTTCAGAACTACAGGCTCTCATGGCAGTGGAGCCTTTTATTATATTTTACCGGGACAGGGTGTCCCTCAGGGCCAATCCTTCTTTTATGCCTTAGGTGGTATCCAGTGTGGCTCTTAACCAGACCATTCACCTGCCAACATTTTACCCAAATCCGCAGAACAAGGGTGAGCGGATTCTGCATTCATTGGATGTACACAGACAACTGAAATTCTACTTAAACAGGACCAAATCTCTAAGAAAGTCTGAGCAACTACTGGTAGCATTTGGGACAGGATCAGAGGGGAAGACTATATCAAAGCAGACTATTTCTAAGTGGATAAGCCACTGCATTCGTTTCTGCTACTTGCACCATGGTAAACCTGTGCCCAAGGGGATCAGATCACATTCCACCAGGGCTGCCTCTACTTCAGCAGCTTTTCTCAGAGGGGTTCCAACCAAAGACATTCTAGAAGCTGCTACGTGGAGCTCTGTTCATACCTTCACAAAGCATTGTCATTTGCTTCTCTTCTCCAAATCCAGGGCAGGCTTTGCCACTGCAGTTCTGCGGGGCCTTATAGCCGCTCCTAATGTTGCTTAGTTCCATTTTCCATTCATAGCTTTGTGATTCTACCCAAATGTAATGACTGCAACTGTGAAACATGAAGAACATAGTACAGTTGTGTACACTTACCATAAATGTAGATGTTCGAGTGTATTCACTGTTGCAGTCTGGGTTACCCACGCACCATCCCCCTTTCTATGCCTTTTCTTTCCTTCACTATACACAAAAGCCTTTGTGGTGTATGCTTTTATATGAAGGTAAAGTTTGATGTTCTTAGTCTCCCATTGCTGCAGTCCTTACATATGGGTATTCCGCTGTCCACAATCGGCCCGAATACCAAAGGGCTAGAACCGGCGTCGGTCATCGGCGCCCGAGACTGACGTCAGTACGTGCCAGTACAAATGCGCATGACCGACGCCATAACCTCAGTCTTTCTTGCCGCGTGGTCCTAAGCAGAAGCAGCATTTGCAAGTGCCGTTCGGCGTTCTGGAATTGTCGGTTTTCGAGTTTCAGACCGGAGACCAAGTTGGGCTAAGTACCCCGTTGGGGACACTTTTGTCTTTTTCTTGCCTCAGTATTGACGGATGTCAGAAAAAGTTAATAACTGTATTTCTTGTAGGAAAACTGAGACTTTTCAAAAGGAATTGGCATTTGGTTACCCAAGACAAATGGGTATTGGACATAATAAATCGAGGATACAAATTTTATTTTCACACATTCCCTCCTCTCAAAGGTATGCCGGATGTGCCTCATCAGCAAAGACTGGAAGCACAGACACAAATTTCTTCTCTGCTTCAGTTGGGAGCAATACAGGAAGTACCTGCTGCAGAAAGAGGCACAGGGTTTTATTCCCGTCTTTTCTTAGTGCCAAAGAAAGGAAATACTTGGAGACCAATTCTGGATTTGTCCATTCTAAACACCTTTCTGGAAATTCCAAAATTCAAGATGTTAACACTGCAACAGCTGTTACCTATGCTGGGCAAAGATCACTGGATGGTGACTCTGGATCTCAAAGAGGCCTATCTTCACATTCCTATCAGGCCCAGTTGCAGAAAATTCCTGAGATTTCGGAATGGGAATTTGCATTATCAGTTCTCTGCATTGCCCTTTGGCTTGTCTACTGCACCCAGGGTATTCACAAAGGTCCTGGCTCCAGTAATAGCTTTTCTCAGACTAACAGGAATTCAAATTTATTCTTATCTGGACGACTGTTTGATTCTGGCTCAAGGCAAGCACGAAATTCTTCAACATCTGCAGTATGTAATGACAGTTTTAAGATGCCTAGGGTATTCTGTGAACGAAATAAAGTCCAGTCTAGTACCCTCACAAGAGATGTGTTTTCTGGGTGTAAGACTGAAAACAGCTGCTCAGATGGCATTTCTTACCCCGGACAAACAAAGAAATCTTCACCTATACTTCCAACAGCTATCAGTAATGTCCAGGCTGACTGCAAGGACAGTCCTTCAAGCCTTGGGGTTCATGGCATCTTGCATTCTAGTACTTCCCAATGCCAAACTGCATATGAGGAAGCTACAATGGTATCTCAAAAGCGTTTGGACTCAACACAGCCACGATTTGGACACTGTCATTCGGATTCTACCTTGCATTCAGAAAGAATTTCTGTGGTGGGCTCAGGAATGTCACCTAAACAAGGGGCTCTCTGTGACCCAACCAGAGGCAAGTCAGATATTGACGACAGACGCCTCGGAGTCAGCCTGGGGAGCTCATTTCAGAGGAAAATGGATTCAAGACCTTTGGCCCCCAGAGCTACTTCACTTGCATATCAACATGAAAGAGATGCTGGCAGTTCAATTTGCTTTGGAAGGATTCAAGAGCCTACTTCAACCAGGACTGGTGTTGATTCGAACACAACTGTCATGTGGTACATCAACAAGCAGGGGGGAACTCATTCTTACCCTCTTTGCAGACAAGCAATGCTGTTATGGGAAACTGCTTTGAATCTGCACATCACTCTTCGAGCACAGTTTCTGCCAGGAGCACAAAATTCTTTAGCAGATGTTCTGAGCAGACAGATTGTGGATCCTCACGGATGGAAATTGGACCCTCAGGTATTTCTTCAGTTGACCATGGCTTGGGGAACTCCAGACATAGATCTGTTCGCTTCTCCTCTGAATTTCCAACTGCCACTGTTTTGCACAAGGCTATTTCATCCAAAAGCCTGGAAAATAGATGCACTATCCTTCAGTTGGAGCAACCTTCACGTGTATGCTTTTCCTCCTTTGCCTCTTCTTCCAAAGGTGCTGTTGAAAGTCAGGAGGGACAAACCTTGCATGATCCTTATAGCACCGGATTGGCCTCGTCAGCATTGGTACCCTCTGTTGAGGAGCTTAATTCATGGAACACCTTGGCCATTACCACAGATTCCTCACTTATTGTCTCAGGAAAACAATCATTTTCTCAATGTCAGGGTGCAATCCCTACACCTGACAGCCTGGCATTCTGTTTTAGAGAAGGAGGACCTTCAGCTCCCTCAACAAGTTTTGGATGTTATTTTGGAAGCCAGGCGTCCTAGTACTCGAAAAGTTTATGCTGGTAAATGGAAGAGATTTTTTCTTTGGAGTTCAGCTAAAGGCTTTGATGTCAAATTGCCTAATTTGAGTTGTACATTGCAATATTTGACTATTTTATTGGACAAGGGTTTGTCCTTCTCTTCTGTAAAAGTGCATGCTGCAGCTATTTCTGCTCACTATGATTGTGACCCTCCTTTATTTTCACATCCATTGGTTAAACAGTTTCTTAGAGGGGCAAAGAATATAAGACCCCCACGGAGGGCTCCTACTCCTACCTGGGAGCTTAATTTTGTTTTGGAAAAGCTGACTCTGCCTCCTTTTGAACCTGCAGCTACAGCTGAATTGCAGTTGTTGTCTTGGAAGACTGCTTTTTTATTAGCTGTTACTTCTGCTAGAAGGGTATCTGAATTACAGGCCCTCATGGCAGTGGAACCTTTTCTGATTTTTCACAAGGACAGAGTTTCCTTACGTACTAATCCTACTTTTCTGCCTAAAGTGATTTCTAATGTGGCATTGAACCAATCTATACATTTGCCTACTTTTTATGCTAACCCCCAAAATGAAGGGGAAAAAGTTTTGCATTCTTTGGATGTACATAGGCAGTTAAGGTATTATTTGAGCAGAACCAAAGAGTTCAAAAGATCTCAACAATTATTTGTTTCGTTTGCTTTGACTTCACGAGGGAAGGCTGTCTCGAAACAGACTATTTCCAAGTGGATTGGCCATTGTATTGCTTTTTGTTACTCTCATCATGGCAAGGAAGTTCCAGTTGGGATCAGGCCTCATTCTACTAGGGCTACGGCCACCTCTACTGCTTTTTTGAGAGGGGTAGCTACTAAAGACATTCTAGAGGCAGCTACTTGGAGTTCTGTACATACCTTTACAAAGCATTATCATTTATCTCTTTATTCTAGGTCTAGGGCTGGGTTTGCCACTGCAATCTTACAGGGCATGTTAGCAGCCCCTAATGCTATTTAGTTGGCCAGCCTCCCTTTTTTCCGTTGCTCTGGGATTCTACCCATATGTAAGGACTGCAGCAATGGGAGACGAAGAACATAGTACAGTTTTGTACCTACCATAAATGTAGATGTTCGAGGATCTCCATTGCTGCAGTCCAATTTTCCCTCCCTCCTTCCCCCCTTTTCTTTTTAGGTTGGGGTTTGGGTGGTGTTTTTTGCATTCTGACGTCTCGAGGCAAGAAAGACTGAGGTTATGGCGTCGGTCATGCGCATTTGTACTGGCACGTACTGACGTCAGTCTCGGGCGCCGATGACCGACTACGGTTCTAGCCCTTTGGTATTCGGGCCGATTGTGGACAGCGGAATACCCATATGTAAGGACTGCAGCAATGAAGATCCTCGAACATCTACATTTATGGTAGGTACAAAACTGTACTTTTCTAAAAGTGCATTTAACTGAATATAATGGCGTTGGTTGCATGTTTTATACCCCTGACGACCTGACGTCATGGAGGAGGAGACAGCAACCGATGCAGGACCCAAGACTTTGTTATTCAGGCCGTCTGAGGGCACCTTGCCAGCAGATTACCCAAATGTAATGACTGCAACAGTGAATACACTCTAACATCTACATTTATGGTAAGTGTACAAAACTGTACTTTCCTTTTTTGACCCTAAAATGGGAAGTTCTGTTTCTAAAGTGACCTTATCTAAATGGCTTAGAGATTGCATACTTTACATTTGTCATCATGAGAAAAAGCATCTACAACAGAAAATCAAAGCTTACTTTACCTGTCGATGGCAGCTTCTGTAGCCTTCCATTCTAGAGCCTCCATGGAAAACATCTGTCCAGTAGTAACATGGGATTCTTCTCATACCTTTATTACTCATTACAGACTGGATCTTGTCTCCAGGGGAAGAGCGTCCTTTGGCTCTATGATGCTCAGGAGTATTCTTCCATAAGGGCCACCCAAGGTACACAAGGTAGCTGGGGACTCTGTCCCATCAGTGATGAAGGCAATGAAGATTAACAACATCAGATAAAGAAGTTATGTATTACCTAACGTTCCATCTGTGGTGTTGATCTTCATTCATTCATCATGTCCCTTCCCCTCCTTCTCTCTCCAAAGGCTCCTGGGGGATACCTTGGGTCCAAGTGCTGAGTTAGGGTACTTGCGCAGAAACTACCTCTGCTTTACTGATAAAGGGCAAACTCAATCTGAGGTAACAGGGATAAAGGGTACTATGAGTAAAAGCTTAGCTCGATAGTTTTTGGCTGGCACAAGCTTGATATAAGGCCGGCTCGCTTCCGAGAACGAAACCAACATCCCATCAGTGATGAATGAATGAATGAAGATCAACAACACAGACGGGACGTTATGATAAGACATAAATTCTTCATGTTAAGTTGTCTATCTCGCCTTCATTCTTGCTGGTTGGGATCAGAGCCGATCCTCGGCTCCGACTCTGCCATCTTCAATAGCTAGAGAGTGGTTTACTGGCTCGAGGCTACCCCATATCCCATTATGCCTGGTGCAAGCTACCCAGATCTCGTTTGCCGCTTCAGACTGAGTGGTTGTCTTACTGGCTCAGGCTCGTATACTTTATTGTATTTTTACTATTTTTACTAGTTTTTTTTTGTCTTTACAGTGTATCTAATTACTTAGTTGTACTATTCCCTAGGCTATATTCCCTAGATAGCATTTATCCCTCTTGCTTCTCGAAAACTCGTTTTACTTAGAGAGTTTTCCCCACCTTTCCCCCTCCCTCCCTTTAGTGGTAGCCGTTTAAGTTAGAGGCTAACCCTTTTTTGTCTTTCTATAGTTTATATGTAAAAAAAAAAAAACCCCAAATATATATATACATATATATTTATTTTATTTATTTATTTTACATTTGTTAACCGGGGTTGTCTGACTGAGCCGAAAAGGCCCTTTTTCAGCAGAGGCCCGGGGAGAAAAGCTCCATAAAGAAAAATTACAGACACATTTAGTTATTTAGACATGATCAGTATACACACAAATTACAAGAGACATGTTTTTACAGTGGTATGCGGCACAAACCGTTACAGTGGAGAGAACAATCAAAAAAAATTTAATTTTAAAAATAAAGGTAAGTAATAGATTTGTGGTGTACGGCTGAACTTTGGAACGTAGGTAGAATACATACATAGTACACAGGTACAGTACATACATTGTAGATTAGCCAGTGTTTGTGAGTAAGATTGAAAAACTATTATCAATTTCTCTAGATTTAGTATGTATATGTTACTGAATATATATATATATATATATATATCTTTTTTTAGGTAGTGTTTGTAGTAGTAGACTTAGTTTTTTTTAGTGTTTGTTAGCTGTATAGTTTAGTTAGTTATACTTGCTAACTTGTTTTTTGCTTGTGTGCGTGTGTGTTCTCTCCTTGGTGTGTGAGAGTGGTAACATGTCCAAGGATACTAAAGTGTCTGGATTCAAGAAGTGTGACTCATGCTGTCAGAAGATGTCTCTGACAGATGGCCACACTTCTTGTGTCTACTGTCTGGGAGCAGTGCACCTGCAGGACTCTTGTTCGGTTCAGCCCAAGAGTCCTGCAGGAGCGCAAAAATAAGTTAATCCTTCGGGGTTTGCTTAAGCCACAGGATTCACCGGCTAAGGCTCAGCCTGCGAAATCCTCCAAGCCACCCAAGTCTTCGGCTCCAAGTTCTGAGCGGTCATTGGGTGAAGCACCATCATCCGCATCGGCTCCGGCCGGAACCAATGTGCCTCCCCTCACAGTTGGCTCCAACATGAACTTCGGAGCCGTCCATGAGTCGAAAGAGATCTAGGTCTCCCTCTTTGGAGTAGATACGCTCGGCTCCACGATCACCTCTGCTCCAATCGGAGCACAGTCACAAGTCCTCTCACTCCTCTCTGTCCTCCAGGCTTTCAGACCATGATTTGGAAAGAGTGGTCAGCAGGTTGCTGAAATCACAGGCACTAGCAAAAAGGTTGTCCAGCCCCCCTCATCAGGTGTCTGCTCTGTCCACTTCTGCAAATATTCCTCCTCCGACTCCTCCCTTGAGTTTGGAGCCGGAGTTCGTAGGGGTTCGAGTAGTGGAACCGTTGGCTCTGATACCTTCTCCTTCGGTTCCATCGTCGGCTCTAATCCCATCCTTGGAGGGATCTGGGCACCGGGACTCCCTCGTCGGCTCTGTGGGGGCGTGTGGCATCGCACCCTTGTCCGACCCCGCTCTCCCTCTCGGAGCGTCGGCGCAGGTGAGCTCAGCTCCTACATCGGCTTCAGAGCCGTCCCCCTCGGTGCGGAGAGGGATTCAGATTTCTTCAGAACCAGAGTCTTCTCTGCGTCCAGGCAGGGGCGCCTTCGAGGTCATGAGGAGTGTACTGGCCCCTGAGCCAGTCCCACGATCAACCCCATCGGCTCCTCCCTCTATGGTGCCTGCATCTGCCTCTGCCCCTCCTCCTGACCCCAAGCATGGGGAACCAGCACTCCAGGGCACCCCTTTGGGTGTTTCTTCCTCTTCCGAGGCCTCCCGTGATCACTCAAGAGGAGCCACCTCGTAAGAGGAAGTGCAAGAGGAAGCACGTTGACTACCCTGAATCTGTCACATCTGATACCGACTTAATGGATTCGGAAGGGTCCCTGAGATCCCCCTCTGAAGATGTCTCCTTTTCAGACATTCTTGAAATCCTTAAGCAGAGGGGGAACTGGAATACCCTAGCCCTTTCCGAGGATGTGTCGGTATTTCTGGACGCGTTTGGTTCCCGACCCTCCACCTCCTGGGTGTCTCCGCCTTTCGACCCACTTATGTCTGTGTTGGCTCGGAAGGCGTGGTCAGCTCCAGACACAGTGGAACCTACCCCCAGGAGACCTGCTAAATTTATAACTGCACCTCAGGACAAACAGTTTCTAACTAAGGGCATACCTGTCTCTGCCATGAGAGTAGCAGCAGCCACAAAGGAGTTGGCAGAAACTTCGTCATCTGTTCATCCTCCTAACAAGGAGTCTAGGACTATGGACAAATATGGGAAGCGAATGTTTGCTTCAGCGACCTTCTTGATGAAGTCTCTGAATTATTTGTGCCATTTCACCCGCCTTCAGAAGGATCTCCTTAAAGAGCTTGGAGATACCCTCCAAGATCCATCAGCTGAGGGGGCTCAAGCTAAAGTGGCCTCCCAGCTGGCGACAATGAATTCAGTTAACAACTCCTCCATGAGGCTCATTTCTTATGCAGACGATAGTGCGAGTAGAGCCGCAGGCACAGGCATCGCCCTTAGGAGGCACTCATGGATGCGGCTATGTAATTTTGCGGAACCCTTCAGAGCATCTTTCACTAATACCCCCTTTGATGGCTAAGCTCTCTTTGGACCACAGGTGAAGGACACACTAACCAGGTGTGAACAGGAAGGCAAGACTCTCTGTGCCATGGGAGTCTGTTTTTCCACTCCTTCCAGACCATACCCCAAGGATCAGGAGAGTGGAAAAATGTGGTTCCGTAAATCCCAGAGAGCCTTGCCTGACACACGTGGTGACTTCCCCTCCAGGGGCAGAGGAGGGAACAATAACAGACGCCGCCCTCATGGCAGGGGGGGGGGTCCGCAGAACCAGAGCAGCAGAGAATCCTTCTCTGAGAAGCCCTTTCAGCACCCCTGAAGGGTTGCCCAGCTGCCCGCCTCTGGAGGCAGTCGGGGGAAGATTTTCACTGTACCCCAAAGCCTGGCAGAATCTAACTCAAGACAAGTGGGTACAGTCAGTCATATCCGGAGGTTACAGAATCCCCTTTGCTCAACCCCCGTTATCGTCAAACAAGTCCCTTCCAGATGTTCCACGCAATCTAAGGGACCAAGCAGCCAAAGAAATTTCAAAGCTGCTACACAAAAGAGTCATCCAGGAAGTCCCAGCAGACCAGATTGGATCCGGAATTTACTCAAGGTTCTTTTTGGTACCAAACAAAATGGGACTGGAGACCCATTCTGGATCTCGGCAGACTAAACAGGTCTGTGCAAAGAACAAAGTTTCTGATGGTTACGCTACAGTCCATTCTACCCTTCCTGCGTCAGGACAATTGGATGTGCTCTGTAGATCTTCAGGATGCGTACTACCACATCAAAATGCACAGGCGCTCCAGAAGATTCCTTTGCTTCCAGCTGGGGGCCAGTCATTATCAGTTCAGAGCGCTGCCCTTTGGTCTCACCACAGCCCCCAGGGTGTTCAAATGCATGGCAGTGGTTACGGCTCACCTGAGACGGCAGGGATTCCAGGTGTTTCCATATCTAGACGACTGGCTCCTCACTGCTTCCATCAGGCATCACCTCCTGCAAGCCAGGGACTACACTATCAGAACTTACTCCAGGCTAGGTATCACAATAAATTTCGAAAAATCTGCATTGTTGCCCTGTCAGCATATCACTTATATAGGCGCAAATCTAAATACCAGGAACATGTTTGCGAACCTTCCACCAGACAGGGTATCACTAATTCACCAACAAGCACAGATTCTATTAACATGCAGAACTATTCAAGTCAGGTTTGTCCTCTGAGCACTGGGTTCCATGGCATCAGCAATTCTTCTTGTCCCCCTGGCCCACTTTCACATGAGAATCCTCCAGTGGCTCCTATTCACAGTGGTCCTTCCAACAGCTTCCCATGTCTCACAAGATTATGATCACAGAAGCATGCAAGAAGCACCTCGCTTGGTGGATGGTCTCCCCGTCAGTGTCCCGGGGCAGACCATTTGTACTATCCCCTCCAGTCGCCACAGTGACCACGGACGCCTCCCTGATAGGGTGGGGGGGGCATTATCAGGACAGGACAATCCAAGGCACCTGGCAGCCTCATGAGTACCATTTGCATATAAATGTCTTGGAGATGAGAGCCGTGCTTTTAGCGTTGTAAGCCCTTCAGGACTCTCTCCCTCCTGGGACCATTGCAATTCAAACTGACAATATGTCAGTGGTGTGGTACATCAACATGCAGGGCGGAACCAGATCTGATCCTCTATGTCGAGAAGCACTCAAACTCTGGCAGTGGGCGATCTCTTCCCAACATTTTCTGATCGCAACACACATCCCTGGGAGTTCCAACGTCATCGCAGACAGGCTCAGCAGAGCAATTCTCATGCCTCACAAGTGGTCTCTGAGTCATGTAATTGCTGAACAAATCTTTCGCAAATGGGGGCAGCCTTGCTGCGACCTTTTCGCCACACCTTTCAACAGCAAGTGCAGCAATTTCTTCTCCCACTTCGCGGCCACCCCCCCAGAGACTCTCTAGTCCACGATTGGCCTCAGGGACTTCTTTACGCTTTCCCTCAGTTTCCCCTAATACCCAAACTCATACAGAGAGCAACTGCGTTGGGTTGCAAAATGATCCTCATTGCCCCTTACTGGCCTCGACAGATATGGTTCCCATTCCTGCATCATTATCTTCTCAAGCAGCCTTGGATTCTGGATCCTATTCCATATCTACTGATTTCATCAATCGGGCAGACTGCATCGATCTCTTCAAATACTCCAGCTCACAGCTTGGTTACTCCACTTCCAGCCTTAGCCAAGCTTCCTAATATTTGGTTCCCATTCCTGCATCGTTATCTTCTCGAGCAGCCTTGTATTCTGGATCGTATTCCAGATCTACTGATTCATCAATCGGGCAGACTGCATCGATCCCTTCAAACACTCCAGCTCACAGCTTGGTTACTCCACTTCCAACCTTAGCCAAGCTTCCTAATATTTCCTCCTCTGTGCGGGAAATTATCTCATCGCACAAATCCACAACTAGGAAAACTTACGCTAGCAAGTGGAAACGTTTTCTTGTTGGGCAGAGGCTAGGAATTTAGATCCCTTTTCAGCCCCTGTCCACGAGATTCTGGAATTTTTAGCGGAATTTTTTCATTCCGGTTCTGCTTCTGCTACGATCAAGGTTCATTTAGCTGCCATTTCATATTTTTACATTGGGTTGTCTTCTAATAACATCCTGTCTCATAAGCTGTGTAAAGCCTTCCCCAAAGGAACCACTGTGCTTAGGCCCCCAGTGAGGGATCCCCCACCTCCGTGGGATCTAAATTTGGTGCTAGCTTCCCTAATCTTGCCACCTTTTGAGCCTGCGGCATCTTGCTCCATTAAGTTTTTATCCTGGAAGACAGACTTTCTGGTAGCCATTACTTCTGCCAGACGTGTTTCGGAGCTTCAGGCTCTATGTATTCGTCCCCCATACTTAGTTTTTCATAACGATAGGGTAGCTCTAAGAACCAATCCTTCCTTTCTTCCTAAGGTCTGTACACAAAATAATTTGAATCAGTCCATAGACCTTCCTGTGTTCTAATCACACTAATAACGCAGAATATAAATTGCACCAGTTGGACGTTCACAGACAGCTGCGTTTTTATTTGCATAGGACAGAGGACATCAGGAAGTCGGACCAACTCTTCCTTTCCTATGCTGAGGGCAGACAGGGCCTTCCAGTCTCAAAGGTAACATTATCTAGGTGGTTGTCTCACATTGTTTCATTCATTTACCAGCTGAGAAACAAAAAATTATCTACCAAACCTAAAGGCCACTCTACTAGGGCATTGGCTGCCTCGGTGGCCTTCCAATCTAGGTTGCCCATGGAATCTATCTGTGCAGCTGCTACGTGGGCTAACCCACATACCTTCATTTCTCATTACAAGCTAGACATTGCTTCCAGGAACAGGGCTGATTTTGGTTCCACTGTTCTGAAGAGTCTGTTCCATTGTGCCACCCAGGATAGTAGGTGCTAGGGACGCTGTCCCAACAAGCAAGAATGAAGGCGAGATAGACAACTTAACATAAAGAAGTTATGTACCTACCATAACGCTCCATGTTAGTTGTCTTCTTCTCGCCTCCTTTCTTGCGTCCCACCCTCCATCCCCCTATCCTAGTGGATCGAGAGGAGCCCCCTTTTTTAGATTTCATTGGCTGAACCTTCTCTGGTTGTCCTTTTCTGCTTAGATAGCTTTATAGTCAGGTCAAAAGGGCTGCTAGGGCAGAATTCTTCCTTAGTTATGCCTGGAATAGCTTTTACAAATGAGATCTGGGTAGCTTGCGCCAGGCATCATGGGATATGGGGTAGCCTCGAGCCAGTAAACAGCTGTCGAGCTATTGAAGATGGCCGAGTCGGAGCTGAGGATCGGCTCCGATCCCAACCAGCAAGAAAGAAGGCGAGAAGAAGACAACTAACATGGAACATTATGGTAGGTACATAACTTCTTTTTTTGTGATATCACTTCCCTTAAGCTATTTAAATGCATTTGCCCTCCCATTGCATTCCATGGATCCAGAATAGTGAGTGCCTTCTCAGCCATGTTCCATAGATCTAGAATACTGTTTGTCCACCAAGCCTATCTGTGTTGCTCTTTTAAACTTGGTAGCTTTTGTGTTGCCTACCCTTATTATAAAAAGTTGTGACCAATCTCATCTCATCTGCTCATATTGTTGAGTTCTAGAAGATCTTTAGACTGCTAAAGTTTGGGATATATTCTGTTTCATATCTTACCACTGTTTAGTGTACAGTGCGAGTCTAGGATCACCAAGTCCTTTTTTCCATCTTATTTTTAAAATCTCCACCATCTGAGCAAGGCTACCAATCACTGATGAACCTTTTGCATATTTTGTGTATTCTGTCATAATTATATAATGCTGTACTGCATTTACTTTATTCATCTAAACAACTAAGCACTAGACTGTATTTGTTATTTAGTAGGTACAAAACAACTCTTCATGAAAAAAACACACCAACACACCACTCTTCAATTCCAAAAAACATCCACGAAAAAGGAGGAAGGAAAAAATCAGCTTTCAGGATGTATAAATTACATTTATTAATCCAAACGTTCCTTCAGTGAAACAGTTTCAATTACATCACATCCTTCATATATAATAACATCATCCAGTTAATCACAGTCAATTAACCATCAAGTGCATTTTCTTAAAGCTGTTCGTGTAGGTAATACAACTTTAAACGAGACTGTGATTGAGCATAATACGGACAGTAATGATGTTAATGACATTGACTGGGACTTAGTACATTTGGGACATACTGTGAGACATGAAAGCAGTTTAAAGGAAACTGTTGGCAATAATTTTTGTGAAGGTTTGTCTGTACTGAATCTTTCAACGACCGATATCATCAGGGAGATGAATGATGTCTTAGCAAAAGGCACTAAGTTTGTACCTACAAGAATTCCCTGCCTGGCTGATATTATTTGTGATGCTAAAAGATTTACTCGCAAGTTGTACCTGAGGGTACATTTTTCTAATCGTAAATCCCTTTCAGATATGACCATATCTGAACATGTTTTGGAAGATGTTTTGCTAAATATAAGTATTTATGACTATGATGAAAGTTCTTTTCTTTATGATGATGTTTATGATGAAAATTATGCACATGCTATCAGTATAGATGACAATAGTGTGTTTAATGTGAATAGTTCAGCCTATTCTTATGGGGAAGGATATGGGCATTTAGAATTACCCAACCTTCCTAGCAATAGTACTTTTTCTCTTCCTAAGTGCTCTATGGTTATTACTTCATTTGAACAAGTTTTGATTTCCTGTATTGAAAAGTCATATAAAACATTTTGTAAAGAAAAGAAAGTGTTTAATCTTAAGAATGAATGACAGGCGTTATAGGATTTTAGAATGAGGTTAGATAAGATAACTGTGAAACAAGCGGACAAGGGTGGAAATTGGGTGGTAATGGATACTGTGAAGTACGAAGGGATTGTTGATGCTATTTTAGCAGAAGAATCTTATGTTAAATTAGATGGGAATCCTTTACAACCTTACAAAGATGAATTGAATGATTTATTGGAAAGAGTGAAAGGTTGGGATTTTTTAATAGTAGTGATGTTAGGAAGTTAACAAACATAGATTCACGGCATCCGTACATTTATATTATACCAAAAATCCACAAAAGTGTAATAAATCCACCAGGAAGGCCGATCATATCAGGCATAGGATCTTTTGTTGAAAAAGTAAGTACATATCTACCCAAGGTGGTTTCACATGTCAAAAATACTGAAGAAGTATGCAAGGCGTTATGCCTAATGGAATGGAAAGAAGATTATTATTTGGTCACGGCAGACGTTTGTTCATTGTATACCAACATTGACAAAAGATGGGGCTTATTGGCTATGCAAAAGATGATGGGTGAAGGGCCTAGAACAAGTTATCTGCTTTCGTTGTTAGAATATAGTTTGACTCATAATTATTTTACATGGAAGAAAGATTTTTATCTTCAGGTAAAGGGAACAGCAATGGGAGCAGCTTTTGTTCCCTCTTATGCTATAATTTACATGGGTGAATTTGAGAAGGAATTTATGTTTCAAACTTCTTTTTTTGTTAATAATGTGATTTTTTATAAACGTTATATTGATGATTTGATTTTCGTTTGTAAGGGTGAAACTTCTTTATTTAAAATTTTCATGGATGAATTGGAGGAAAATTGGCATGGTTTAAAATTTAGTTTTGAAATTTCAGAGAGTAAAATGCCATTTTTGGATGTTGAATTTTATGTTGGAAGGGATAACCTGATTCAGTATAAACCCTTCAAAAAACCAACAGCCCTTAATAACTTTTTACATGCAAGTAGCATGCATCCGCCTCATCTCATTAAGGCCTTGCCTGAAAGTGAATTTAAGAGAATTTGTATTAATACATCTGACCATACTTTGTGGAAAGAAGTGTTAGGTGAAGTGTTTGATAGATTGTTGTCTAGAGGTTATTCTGAAGATTTACTTCATAAGATCTATGATAATCTAATACAAAAAAAGAAAAATGCAGGGGCTTGTAGGACAGCATATACAGGCAAGGCTGATGATGATGAACAAATGTTCTTTGTTTCCAAGTATTCAGAATTTTCAAAAATTATAGAGAAAAAATTTTCAAACAGCTATGGCATGTGATTAGTGATGATATTTCCATCGGACATTTATTTCCTAAGAGGATTACTTTTTCATATAGTAGATATAAAAATTTAAAGGAACTACTGAATAAGAAATTGTTATATTCTTCTGATGGGAATGTTGGAATGTTCAGATGTGGACATTGTTCCATCTGTGAGAAGGTCAACAACATGCAATGGAAGAAAATTAATGGTAGAAAATACGTAGCTTTTGAAAAATTTGATTGTACATCTTCTGGGGTAGTGTACATTTTGGGTTGTAATTGTGTAGAACCTATGTGGTATATAGGACAAACAACTAGAAAAATAAAAGTTCGCATTCTAGAACATTTGGGGGATATTAGGAGAAAAAATATGGATAGCCCAGTGGCTTTGCATTTTGCCATTATACATAACTGTGAAATTGATGGATTCAACTTCAGTGTTTTGGCTAGACCTCATTCATTAGGAGGGAATTTTAAGAATGAATTGAATAGGTTGGAACATAAGATGATTTTTAACTATCACACTATACATCCTAGAGGGATGAATTTGGATGCTGGAATAGGCTGATAGTTTATCATTATTTGTTTTTCTTTTTATATTTATTCAACAATATCGTAGGCCATAATAACATAATATTATATTATATTATATTTATAATATTTATAATGTTGCTAGTAATTAGTATTGTGCTTTATATGTATTTAATATTGTATATTTAATGTACAAATGATAAATTAATATATTGGTAGTATAGAGTATAATATTGAATTTAGAGTATATATATATATATATATATATATATATATATAAGTAATGTGTTTTCAGCATAGTTTATTTGTGGGTTCGAGTCCCACTAGAGTTGCCTAATTTATTAGTTAAAAATTTGAAGCATTTATTGTTCTGATATTTTGTGTGTTTGAGCTTTAAGAAAATGCACTTGATGGTTAATTGACTGTGATTAATTGGATGATGTTATTATATATGAGGGATGTGATGTAATTGAAACTGTTCCACTGAAGGCGAACTGCCGAGGTACCAGAACGTTTGGATTAATAAATGTAATTTATACATCCTGAAAGCTGATTTTTTCCTTCCTCCTTTTTCGTGGATGTTTTTTGGAACAAAACAACTCTTCCCAAGGATATCAGAAGCATTATCTAAAAAAAAAGACAAACTATCAAGTTTGCAGAAGGAGCCCATGAATTCAGGCTGACCTCTGAAGCCAAAGATAATATATAAATCATTATTTGTCTGTGTTAGGGTAGTGTTTCTCAAGTTTTCTAAATTGCTCTGAACTTATCCATAATGATGCCTCCCATTCTGACCCAGTAGACTTTGACAATATCCTTGCAAATAAATGTATTGTCAGTTTACCATTGACACGTGTCCAAAGTCCTGAAATATCTTTCTGTCGTAAACTTTTGAAAACTTCCTCTGTATCTTTTCCACTTCTTACCCTATCTTTTACCATGTTAACTCCCTTTCAGTTGTGCACTTGTGTGGAAAAAAAATGTAAATCAGTTTCTTTCCTTCTGTCTTGAATTCTAAATACTTTTTGAAGCAGCATATTTGAGCTGTTGTATATTTGTTTCTTTGATATTTTGCTGTAGATGTTAATGACGTTGTTAGCATGAATATGCACACCAAGGCATCTGGCTATTAAGAAGTGCAGACATTGTGTTACAAGACCCCTCCTCAAGACCCACACTAAATGTGCATTGTGTGCCCTGGGGTCGAGATTCTAGGCTTTTACTGTCAGTCGTGCAAGAACTTTAGCTCCCAGATCCTTCTAGACCAACATAACAAAGTGGTCCATAAAGCTTTAGTTTGATCATCTGTGTTATCCCCTCAGGGCAGAGAACATTATAGGCATCAGTTATTTATTTATTTTTAATAGGCGCTGGTTATTGAGGCTTTGGGTGCCTTAACTAGAGATGTGATGTTGCCCCATCTCGCCTTCATTCTGTACTGGTTGGGTTTGGAACTGATCATCTATTGCGACTCTGCCTGTACAAAAGCTCCAGGACTTCCTCCGGCTCATGGCTGTAGCCATATCCCATTATGCTTAGGGAAGATTTCCCAGATCTCACTTGCCGCCAAACAAGATCAGGTGCTTCCATTCAGGCTCTGGCTAAGTGGAAACATTTTCTTTAGCTAATTGTTTAAAATTATTGGACTTGTCTATTTACTGTTGTTTAAAGCATTTAGAGTATTAGTAGTTTAGTTTTTAGCTGAATTAGAGTGTTCGCTTTGTTGTTGGCTGTTTCTTGTGGCCATTGTTTCTACCTCTAGCCCTTTTTTTCTTCTCCCTCCCTATCCCAGCTATCCAAGCTCATTTAAGTTAGAGAACTTGGAGAAAAATCTATCTGATGTTGTTAATCTTCATTCATTCATCACTGATGGGTTGTCTGTTCCATCCTCTGAACCAAGTCGGCCTTGTACCAAGCTCGCGCCAGCCAAAATCTATAGAGCTAAGCTTTTACCCATAGTACCTTTCTCTCTATTACCTCAGATCTTGTTGAATAGCCATAAAGGCGTGTTCAAGCCAGCTCTCGGCTAAGTTTTATATTTTTTGGCATTTGATAAAGCTTCGATAATAATTTCTTGTAGTTTTTTTCCCTTGTATCTCTCTCTCTCTCTCTCTCTCTCTCTCTCTCTCTCTCTCTCATTTGGCACTAGTCTGTTACCCTTTCTTTTTATTTTTTTCTCAAATATTTTTTTTATTTTCAATTAAAATAACATTTACATAATATTTTTAAATAACATTTTAAACAACTATATACAATATTTACAGTAGCCTGACTTTCAATTATATACACTGTATGTTATTAAATATAGTAGCCTGACTTTCAATTATATACACTGTATGTTATTAAATATAGAATTAACAGATCAGTTATAAGAGATACAATATTGATTATTGCAGAGTGTTCAGCAAAGATATAACTTTCCTCCAAGGATTATTTACCAATGACCTAGGATAGATTCGTAGTTTGATTTTTATTTCCATCAATGCAGTAGTCTTCAGTAAAGTGTAGAATTCTTCCAAGGTCGGGGGTGTATTTGAATTCCACCTTCTGGTTACGCATTTCCTAGATATAGCAAGTATTGTCCATAACAAATACATATTTGTCTTATTCATGTAGGGACCTTCATTTACATTTAGTATTATCAATGCTTTATTTAAGGAAAAGGATTCATTAAATAAAGCTTGTAAAAAATGATTGATTCCATTCCAATATTATTTAATTTTATTACATTCCCCTAACTGTGAAAAGCCGAAAGACACAACAACAACATTCATAAAAAATATGAATCCAGTCTGCTTTATTTGACTTTTCACACCTCCAGCAAAAACATTTGTAGTAGTATTGATCTTTTTAATTCTATCTGGGGTTAAAAATGCTCTATGTAAGTATTTCCAGTTAAATATTTTCCAGTACTGTGTGTGTAGAGGTATAATTAACTGATAGTAGCATGTTACTTTTAATTTCTTCTGTTAACTGCAATGACTGACCTTTTGTTAAGAACTGCCAGTATGATGGTTTGGGAATTGTTTTATATGTTATTAACTGTTTACATAGATTTGAAATGGAATTTTTCTTTTCACAGCTATTATATATAAATTCATACAGAAAACTTATTAGATTTGGAATATCTTTAAGTGATGAATTATTAATAAATCTTGAGTGTACATTAGAATGCTTTGTAAGGTAAACCAGTCCTGTGCTGGAATATTGTAAGCAGTTTTTATCATATGTATATGTAAAACATTTAATTTATTTGCACATTGAAACCAGTATAGCAATGCATTTTGTTCCCAGGAGGTTGCTTCCCTATATATTTTGTGAGGAAAGTTCTTAGTGATGGTAAATGGAGTTAAAAGGTCAAACCAAAGTTTTAGATCTATGTTTGCATTGATAAGTTTCCTAAAGGAATTGATGTAATGATTAATCAGTGTTGTTTTAGAAGGTTTTGTTATATTATATTGTCTTCTTATGCATAGTATGTACCAGGGTTTTCGTTTGATTTGTCTACTGTTAAAAATTTTTTTTAACAGATTAAATTCATTTGTTAATATGGCCGTTATTTCTTTCCAGTTGGCAAAATAATTTGGGTTTATCCAGTCTATTGTAGTTTTAAGCACATATGCTTTTATATAAGTTTCTATTTCTGGGATGTTCAATCCTCCTTGTTTCCAGGGTCTAATGTGATGAGTTAGATCTACTCTATTCTTTTTGGGATATCATAAAAGAATTATTAAACATGAGTTTATTTCTTTAAGAATGCATCTTTCAGGAATTAACTGTATTGCTAATGCTACATATAGTATTTTTGGCAATAAGACCATTTTTATTAATTGCAATCTGTCTTCAAAAGTTAATATAATTTTGTTCCACTTTTCTATATATATATTTATTGTTTCAATAATGTTTTTATAATGTATTAATATTGTTTCATATATATTTTTGCATAACACTATTCCTAAATAATTTAGCGTAAGTTCTTGTTTTCCTATGATGGATTTATCTGTAACTTGTAGTTCTTTTTTCTTATTTAAAAATAGAAATTCTGATTTTGATCTATTAAAGTGTAGACCTGAAATCTTATAAAATTTCTCCATTACTTCTAGCTCTCCTAGTGACTCTCTGAAGTTTGATAGGGTTAATAAAATATCAGCAAAAAGCATTATTTTAGATATGTACTGGTCATAGACTTGTATTCCTTTTATTCTTGGATTATTGCGTATTATTTCTGCAAGTATTTCTATAGCCAAAATAAATAAAATAGGAGAAAGGGGGCATCCTTGTTTAGTACCTTTCGTTATATAGGTAGATTCTGAGGTGAAAGGACCTAATTTAATGTAGGCTAAGTTTTTAATATATATGTTTTTTAGTAATAAGATGAAAGGAGGAGGAAATTCAAATAATGCTAAAGTTTTAAATAGATATTCCCTGTTGAGGGAATCAAAGGCTTTTTCTATGTCTAATCCAATTACAAGTGTTCTCTGTCTTCTTTATTCTCATAATCTATGAGTAAGTATCCTTTTAATATTGTCATGCGTGTGCCTATTGTATAAAAATCCAGTTTGATCATTATTAATTGTCTTTGAAAGTGGGATTTTCATTCTGTTAGCTAGGATTTACATGAATATTTTGTAATCATTATTCAGTAATGATATAGCTGAAGGTTGGACGTTAAGCTGGCACCTCGGCACCTGTAAAAAAATCTGCTGCCAATCATTAGCGGACCGGAGTTCCGCTGTGGTGACCCCTAACCGGGAAAAGCCGAAAGAAGAAGATTCAGTAATGATATAGCTCTGTATGAGGTGCAAGGTCTGATAGTTTATTATCTTTTAGAATTGGTGTTATGAGAGAATATTTCCATGAGGGTGGTATTTTTGCTTCTGACTGGACTTCTAGCAAAGTTTTATGAAAAAGGGAGATTACTGTTGAAGGGAAGAGTTTGTAAATTTCTGTAATTATACCATCTATCCCTGGAGCTTTGTTAGATTTACTTTCTTTTATCTTGTTTTTTTGTAGGATATAGGTTTTTGTAGGTCTAGTTTTAAGATTTTGGGATTTTTTTTATATTAATAAGGTTTGTATCTAATTTTATTTGGTTAGTATCTAAATCTTCTTTTTTGAAGTGTTCCATATAATTGAACCAAAATGCTTCAAGGATGTCTCCTGTATCTGATACTTTTTCCCTTTCTTTTCATGATATATACTACTGTTATTTGTTTTAGATTGTATTTTAACTCTTGTGGATAAGTTATGTAGATATCTGGAGGAGGTGGCTGATGAGTTTATTTTTAATTTTTCCAAGGCTAGACAAGTTTTGTGTGTTAGAATTTCTTTATATTTTTTATTTAATTCCTCTATTTCTTTTTTGACTTCTGGACAATTCTGATTTTTTTTTTTTAGATTTTGCTGTCACGAGTCTGGTTTGCAAGTCTAATGATTCAGATTCCCACTCTCTAACTTTATTTTGTACCAGCTAAAGGGTCTTACCAAATAAATACACGTTTAATGAGTCCCAAACCATGACTCTATTATTAATTTCAAGAAATAATTGTAGTTCTGACAACATCCAGGGTCTGAATTCTTTAATTTTCGTGATATATGATGGAATTCTAGTTGAGAGGATTAAAGGTTTAAACTAGTTGGAGCTTCATTATCCGAGAGTCATGATCTGAGAAGGGGCATGTAACTATTGAGAAGTTGAGGATTTTTGTTTGTAAATCTTGAACTACGAATAATTTGTCTATTCTGGTTTGTGTTCCAAATCTATGGTCTTTATGGGAAAATAAGGATTTATCATCTTT
The DNA here is from genome assembly GCF_019279795.1 of Protopterus annectens. Lineage (NCBI taxonomy): Eukaryota > Metazoa > Chordata > Ceratodontiformes > Protopteridae > Protopterus > Protopterus annectens. Next base: position 112,460,018 of record NC_056736.1, on the reverse strand, counting down.
TACTTTAAAAGTGTCTATTAAATGAAATGAATCAATCCATTTTTTAAGGATTTTGAAATAGTTGCTATGTGAAAAGACTTCTTGGTGGTTTCAGAAGCTTCTAAGGTACAATTAAAATCTTTTCCCATTTCCTGGGAACCAGTGTAGATTAGCTAAGGTCCATATTCTGTTATTAAATTTAATTATAACAAATGCTAGTAGACCTTCTTTGTCTTCATATTTATAAATAACTTTTGAAGTGATTATGTTTTTCTTCCAGAGAATTGATACTCCTTTTGTCTTTGTTCTATAGGAGGATTGAGCTAAGACTGTATAGTCCTTCGGGTTCCAAATAAAGCTATCATTAGTGTTAAAATGCATTTCCTGGATAAATACTACTTGTGCCTTATTTAGATTTAAATATTTTAGTACGTTTGATCTTTTATTTGCATTATTTAAGCCATTAGTATTTAATGATAAGAATGCTAAATCCATTTCAAGTTATTGTTGGAAGACGCCTTTTGCTTTTTTTTTTTTATTATTTATTTTGATTATAGTAGTTATACCATATTCTCTGATAACACTGGATGTTATTTTTGTGTGTGTAAACTTGGGAGTGTAATTTAATGTTCTTTCTTCTTTATATACAAGTAGGGTAAAATTCTGGTCAGGCTTTAAAAAGTACTTCTATATAACTTTAATTCTAAAATATCAAATACAAGTAAATATGAATTTCCCATTAAACATGGAATGAAAGTCATTGCTAATCCAATAGATAAAGAAAGATCTATTGGATTATCACTCATACCTTTAACCAACAATATCAACTGAGCTCCATATGTTAAATTATTATATGGAGAATTTTCTTAAAAGAGAGATGAAATTCTATATTATTCTATTATTCTATAGTATTTTATATATCAGGATGGAATGTTAGTAGTGTAAACAATTATTATGTTGACTTTGAAAATATTCAATATTTAGTTACCCTTAAGAGATCCCAAACATGTCAGATATGTCATTTTGGATAAATTAAATGCAACAGAGGAGCATACACTATATAAGCCAACAACAAATAGATTATTACTAAAATAATTTGACTAAAAGGACTCTACAGGAGGCAATGAGTGATTACCAATGAAATATGAATTTACTGTAGGTGTACTGTCTTCCTTTACTTTCCCACACTTCAGCTCACCAGCTTCAACTTACACTTATGAAAAGACATGGCTTATCAGTGGTATCCTGACTGAGTAGAGACGCTCTACATTCTAGTGTGCAGTGCTTTTACATATTTATAGATTTACAAAGCAGAGTCTAAGAATAAACTATGATCACCCTGACAATTCCCATCCTGCATAGGGCACTCCTGCTTCCAGAATAGGTAATCACATCAGGTCTAGAATGAATGTGAAGGTACCCATATGGTAATCAAGACTTTAGGTAAGTATTAATCAAATAGTATTTAGAGCTTCTTCGAGAGTTCTCGGGGCAGTTAGAATACTCTTAAGCCGCTCCTCCTTTGACCAAAAACCGAGATTTCCCTTCCCTTTCATTCCCTTGTTTTAAATCAGTACTAATAAAAGAAATTCAGCAAACCTAGGTAAACAGAAATAACATTCAGTAGTCCATCTTGTACATGACTCGCAATCCATTAAACAAGTCAGTGACTAACATCACTTTAGTAAACATTATAAAGACGAATTAGAAATAATTTCCTAGCTCTTTAAATTTTCTGATAAAGCAAAAAGTTAACAATAAGCTATTTTAACTAAAAGTATAAAGCATTTCAATTTTTCCTTGCATGTATACATTTCTACTTGTATTGTAGTGTCAATAGCTGTCTTTGAAATCTGTACAATACCTCACTTCTTCAAATCATTCCTTTTTCAATTCAGGTTTTGTTTTGTCAAAACGGCAAAAATATTTCAAGGGCACAATTAATATTTAGACTGATGTTTCAAATTACTTGTCAGTTGCCAATTGAGTTAGTTTAGAACATATGGTTAGTGCAAATATAGCATGTTGCAAAAATATGTATTTTTTCGTGTGCTCTAGAGACTCCTATGCAAGTGACATATAATGTAGCATATATAGAGAAGAAAGCTTATGGATTCAGGTTGTTAAAGTAAGTTATGCTTATTAATCAGGCAGTTTCGTTTAAATTCACAAGTAATTTGGGGACATTTCAGTTGTTTCCAAGAATGGTGTAGTCCAATGTGAGTAATTGAGTCCACTTTTCCTCATAAACACATGTCACAATTCATTAAACTAAGCAGAGTCTAACATCTGTCTAATAATCTTTATAAAGGCAAAGAATAGTAATTTCCTAGCTCTTCAAACTTTCTGATATCGCAAAATGTTGGCAGTAAGCTATTTTAACGGGAAGACTAAAACATTTCAATACTTCCTTGTGAATATATATTTTTGCTTTTACTGTAGTGTCAAGAACTGTCTTTGAAATCTATGCATTACTTCACTTCTTTCAAGTCATTCATTTTGCAGTTCAGATTATATTTTGTCAAAATGGTAATAGCATTTCAAGGGCACATTTAATATTTAAACTGATATTTTAAATGAATAGCTATCAGTTGCCAAGTGAGTTTGTACAGAGTGTGAGGTAATTGCAAAGATAACAAGTTGCAAAAAGTAATGTGTGTCATTTCATATGCTCATGAGACTGACATATTCAAGTAACATATAAAATGTAACTTTTACAGTGCAGACAGCTTGTGAAATCAGCATGTTAAAGTGAGTAATATTTTTTAATCAAGCAGCTACATTTCAGTGCACGTGTAGTTTGGGAGCATTTCAGTTGTGTTTCCAGGAATATGTAATCCTGAGAGGATAGATCATAAAATATTTACAAATATACCTATTATGTATTTATTTTACCTTGTTTAGGTTGTTTTTCATTTTAATAACTAAACAACATTACTTTTTCTTATTATTTGATGTTATGTAGTCCTGTCTCACCGTAATTCTTGCTGGATGGGTTCAGAGCCGATATTCGGCTCTCGACTCTGCCGATACTAAAGCTCGAGAGCTTTTACTGGCTCGAGGCTAGCCCCTATCCCATGGTGCCTCACGGCAATTCCCCAGATATCGTTTGCCGCGAAAGCTTCGAGGTTGTGTCTTACTGGCTCGTTGGCCAAGTCAAGCAATTTTTTTACTTTAGTCCTTTTCTACCACCTTTTTCTATCTTATATATATCAATATGTATTGTGTGACTGTTTTTGAAAGTTTTCAACCCCTATTCCCCCCTTAGGACTGTACGGCCCATTTAAATTAGAGGGCCATAGTGCCCATTGAAGTTAGAGGGCCTTTCCTCCCTGTGTGTGTACGACTGTTATTTAAAAAAAAAAAAAACTTCTTCTCCTTACACTTTTATTTGAGTTTAACAATGTCTGAAGACAAGGATCACAAGGATCATCGCCCTTCGGGCTTCAAAAAATGCGACAGGTATGGCAGAAAATGTCTCTTACAGATGACAGCCACACCAGTTGCATATATTGTCTAGGCGAAGCCCATTTACAGGAACCCTGCACCTTCTGTCATGCTTTTAGTACCAGAGTGTTGAACAAAAGGAAGAGAAAACTTATTGACAAGGGTCTCATGACCAGTTCTTTCCAGGAACAGCTGGAACTTGGTCAGTTAGCTCCAAAATCTTCAAAGAGAAAATCATCGGCTTTGGAGCCGATCAAAAAGTCTTAAGTGTCAAATCAAAGGAGTTCCAGTTCCGAGACTGCTTCATCTTCGGTGCAGTCCATTCCATCGGTTCCGAGACGGTCTTCGGTACCAAAGATTTTGCCTGACATCGAGACTGTATCTCCTAATTTGAGATCTCTTATTTTGGAGAGAAGGAGGTCTCCTTCAGTCTCCACCAGATCCTCCAGGACCCTATCAGATGAGGACATTGAGAGGGTGGTGAAGAGGTTGCTTTCGGATCCAGCTCTGGCTAGAAAATTGACTCCTCCAGACCCAAAGGTCTTGGACCCGTCCCCTGTACCCATCATTGTTCCTCCTCCAACTACTTCGCACTCGGAGCCTATTACGTCAGGTTCGTCTGTCTTCAACCCTTCAGCTCTGGGGATTCAGCCTGTTTCCTCTGAGCCAATTAATCTATCCTTGATGGCTCAGTCTGAAGCCAAGGGTTCTGGGAGCCTATGCTGTTGTGTCGACTCCGAGGGAGACAGTCACCCTGGGTTCTCTTCAGAACCGACCCTTCCTCTCGGAGCCTCTGCTCGACGCAGCTCAGCTCCCACTTCTGCTTTGGAGCCATTCCCTCTTGCTAAGAGTCGACCATCCGCCCCCTCGGAGCAGAGGTGATCTTCAGAGCAGGGGGGGGGGGGCTTTCGAAGCTATAGAGAAGGCTTTATCCTCTGCCAAAGCCATTCCTTTGGAACCTGTGTCCCACCAGCAGCAGGCAGCAACCTTTTCCCCTCTGCCACACCCCCACAGCGTAGTGAACCAGAGGCCCAAGTAGCCCCCATTGGAGGCGTCCCCTCTTCCGAGACCTCCCCAGATAATCCCACTGGAGAGCTCCCTTGGAAGAGGTTATGTAAGAGCAATTATGTCGACTCCCCTGAGTCTGTCACATCAGGCACTGATTTAGAGGAATCAGAAGGGTCCCCTAGATCTCACTCTGAGGATGTCTCCTTCTCTGACATCCTAGAAATCCTTAGAGGGGTGATTGGAAGATGTCTAACCCTACTGAGGATTAATCAGTGTATCTTGAGGTCTTTGGCTCCTGACCTTCCACCTCTTGGGTGACACCGCCTTATGAGCAGCTTTTGGGGGCCATTTCGTGGAAAGCATGGACCTCTCCAGATTCAGTGGAAGCCGTCCTGAGGAGGCCAAACAAATTTGACAGCACCTGAGGACAAGTCTTTCCTTAGCAAGGGAGTTCCAGTTGATGCTATGGTGGTAGCAGCGGCCACCAAGAAGGAATTATCTGAGACATCTTCTAATATCCATCCTCCTAACAAGGAGTCCAGGACGATGGATAGGTATGGGAAGCGTACTTTTTCTTCAGCGGCATTTACACTAAGATCACTGAATTTACCTGACTCATTTCACTCGTCTTCAGAGGGTTCTCCTGTAAGAGGAAGGTTTCTGTGCAGCTCTCCACCCTTACTTCCATAGCTAACTCCTCCATGAGGCTGATCTCGTATGCGGCAGATGGAGCGATCAGGGCAGCTGCAGCAGGAATATCTCTCAGGAGACATTTGTGGATGCGTCTTTGTAATTTTACGGAATCCTTCAAGTCTTCCTTCACTAACGTTCCCTTTAACGGTTCATCTCTTTTTGGACCCCAAGTGAAAGAGACTTTGACTAGGTGCAAGCAGGAAGGAAAAAACCTTATCTGCCGTTGGAGTCTGTCTCTCTCTCCCATCCAGACCCTATCCCAAGGGTAATACAGGAGGGAAAATGTGGTACCGCAAATTCCAAAAAGGTTTTCCTCTGGCACAAGGTCAACCCTCCCCCCAGGGGCAGAGGGGGAGGATATAATGGAAGACGCCGCCCTCGCAGCAGAGAAGGTCTGCAACATCAGGGAGACAGAGAAGCTTTCTCTGTCCGTCTCTGGAGGCAGTCAGGGGTTGTATATCGCTGTACCCAAGCGCCTGGCTAAATATCACTCCAGATCAGTGGGTACACACAGTAATATCCAGAGGCTACCTGATTCCCTTTATTTCCGAACCCCCAACAAACCGGTCTCTCCCAGAAGTACCACCCATACAACTGGACCGTGCAACATCAGAGGTCATCTCATTGCTGCAAAAAAGAGTCATCCAAGAAGTCCCCACAGAGCAAGTAAGATCCGGAACTTACTCTCGATTCTTTTTAGTTCCAAAAAAGACAGGGGACTGGAGATCATTTCTAGATCTCAGCAGGCTCAATAAGCATGTAAGAAAATCAAAGTTCCGAATGGTCACTCTGCAGTCGATATTTCCCTTTATCGGGAAAGACAACTGTATGTGCTCAATCAGTCTCCAGAATGCGTACTACCACATCAAAATGGACAGGTTCTGGAGGAGACACTTATGCTTCCGGCTGGGAGCCAGCCATTTTCAGTTCAGAACACTGCCCTTTGGCCTCACTACAGCCCCCAGAGTGTTTACCAAATGCATGGCAGTGGTAACGGCTCACCTGAGACCCCAAGTATTCCAGGTGTTTCCATACCTAGACGACTGGCTTTTCACTGCTACCACCAAGCATCAACTCATAAGGACCAGGGACGAGACTCTATCCTTGTGCGCCAGCCTAGGCATCACTCTCAACTTGCAAAAGTCAGTCTTATCTCCCTCTCAGCATATTGTATATCTAGGTTCAGAAATAGACACAACCACCATGTCAGTAAAGCTAACACAGGAAAGAGTGGAATCTCTACGCAGTCAGATCAGATCCTTATTAAACAGAGTCCAGGCCAGAGTAGTCCTTCAAGTCCTAGGGACTATGGCTTCCGCCATCTTATTAGTTTCTCTTGCTTGCCTACATATGAGGATTCTCCAATGGATGCTGTTTGCACAATGGTCGATGCAAGACCTTCCATTGTCTCACCAAATATTAATAACAAACGCACGCAAAAGGGATCTGACATGGTGGTTACACACAAAACAACTTGTCATAGGTCGTCCACTTCTTCCTCCCTAAGAGAAAGCAGTTTTGACCACGCATGCTTCCCAGATAGGGGGGGGGCATTATCTGGGAAAGACAGTCCAAGATACTTGGCAAAACCATGAGAACCACTTGCACATCACTGTTCTGGAAATGAGAGCCGTGCTATGTGTGTTGCAAGCACTTCACAGCTCCCTTCCCACTGGAACGATTGCGATTCAGTCAGACAAGATGTCTGTCGTGTGGTATATAAACAAACAAGGGGGGAGCCAAGTCTTACCCGCTTTGCAGAGAGGCCTTAAGAGTTTGTAAATGGACGATGGATACTCAATGCTTCCTGATAACAACACATATCCTGGGGAAATCCAACGTAATAGCGGACAAACTCAGCCGAGCAATTCTGATGCCTCGCGAGTGGTCCCTGAATCCAATGGTTGTGAAAGAGATCTTTCACAAATGGGGCCAGCCTTGCTGCAATCTATTTGCCACTCACCTGAACACCAAATGCAACAGCTACTTTGCCCTAATTCCCCATCCGGGGATGTCACCCAGGGATGTTCTAGTTCACGATTGGCCCCCGGGACTTCTCTATGCCTTTCCTCCCTTTCCACTCATACCCAAAGTAATACAGAAAGCAAGACAGTTGAGGAGTTCCTCAATCCTCATTGCTCCTTACTTGACTCGACAAGTCTGGTTTCCCTTCCTGTGGCCCTACCTTTTGGAAGAACCATGGATTCTGGACCCATGTCCAGATCTCCTGATTCATCAGTCGGGACAGTTCTACCCCTCCATCCACACCCTCAAATTGACAGCATGGCTGCTCCATTTCCACGTATAGTGAGGTGCATTCCCTTATCCCCAGCGGTCAAACACATCCTTATTTCATCCCATAAACCTTACACTCAGAAACTATATTCTAGCAAATGGAAAAGGTTTTCCCTTTGGGCTACGAATCAGGGCTTGGATCCATATACAGCTCCTTTAGAATCCATTGTATCCTTTCTAACAACAATTTTTCATGAAGGAGCAGCAGCTGCTACAGTTAGAGTTCAATTAGCTGCCATTTCCAATTTGGTTTCATGGGAAATCCAATCATGCAACACTCCCTCTGTAAAACCTTCTTAAAAGGAGTTCTTCTTCTTAGGCCCCCAATAAAACAACCATTAGAACCCTGGGACTTAAATTTAGTCCTCTCATTTTTGATGTCTGCTCCCTTTGAACCATCTTCGTCATCAGACTTAAAATTGTTAACATGGAAAACCTTGATGTTCATCGTGTTTCACTGTTGCAGTCATTACACTTGGGTTATCCTGCTGGCAAGCTGCCTGCAGCCGGCCTGAATTCCAAAGTCCTGGTCCGGCGTCGGTTGCTGTCGCCTCTTCCCTGACATCAGTGCGCCATTTTCTTCAGTCTTTCTTGCCGCGCGGTGCCCAAAGCAAAAGCAGTTCGCAAGTGCCTGTCAGCCGACTCCTGAGATTTTCAAAATTGAATTTCAGATCCGAAGTCTTCTATAAAGCGAAGTACCCCGTTGGGGAAACTTTTGGGGAAACTTTTTTTTTGCTCCAGACCGATGTCAGAAAAAGTTAACAATTGTATTTCTTGTGGGAAGCAAATACCTCATAAGGATTTTCATTCTTACTGTATTCCTTGCTTAGGCCCTGACCACGACGTTGCTAGTCGTCAGTTTTGTGCTAGATTTAACCAACGCACTATTAAGCGTCGGAACGATTTTGCTTTTCATTACTTTGGCTGAAGGTTTAACTACATAATGCCGTTGGAACAGCCGCCGACCAGAGTTCATAAAAAGCGCAAGGAAAAAGAAAAGGACAGGCATCCGAGGTCCAAAACCGACGACAAAGCCTCTTCTAGGCCAGTCGCCTGTTCTCAGTGAGGCGTTTTCGCAGCACCTGACACCCGCTACCTCAGAGCCACAGGCCGCCTCCGACTCCTACGTGGAGACAACTAGGCCTCTGGATACTCAAGGTATTGGGCCTTCGGAAACTAATCCCTCAGATGGTTCTGGAGCCGCTGAGCAGGCATCGGCTTCTGAGGGTGTTTTCAGACCTACACAGCTTTATGTCAAGCCAACTTCAGCATCCAAGACAGACTAAAACAGTTTTAAAGACAAGGAAACAAGTACAGCATTCTCCAGAACAGACTTCCATACCTAAGAAACAGATGCTCAAAATGACCGAAGACCTAATTACTTTGATCAGGGGGTTCCCATCCCCCTCCTGATAAGAGGCCTGGGCAAGACACTGAATATGATTCCTCTGATCAGGTTTCCATTTCCTCTGACTCCTCTTCAGTACAGGGATACTCTATTCCTCCCTTTCAGGATTCTGATGCTGAAGAATCTATTCCTTCAGCTTCTTCTCCTGAGGATTACTCATTTGGGGAAACCCTGCATACCATGAGGAGCATTTCCACTTGGAGAGCCAAGATTATTCAGATTCTAAGAAAACGCTCAGAGACTTTCTTTTACTACCTCAACACAGACCTCTTGCTATTCCACCTGTTCCAGACATTCGTAGATGATGTATTTTCAGAGTCCGGCCTGTCTCCTGACTCTTTACCTCCTGCACCTGTTAAGCCAGACAGATACTACAGGGTTCCAGATTCTCATAAATTTCTATATAAAAACCCTGCTGCTGACCCAGAAACCATTTCTCAGGGTCCCAAAGGGGTCAAGGCTGCTACTGCAAAAACCCCTGTCCCCTCAGATAGAGATTCTAGGGCACTAGACAGATGGGGGGAAAAGTTTACACTTCTGCTACCTTGGCTATAAGGGCTTTAAATTGCCAGTTTCATATGCTTAAATATTAGCAATACTTAATGTCTCTGTTAAACCAGAAAATGTTAACAAATTCTGAATGTTCTGAACACAAGGAATTGCAGGATTTATTGCATGCAGCTGAACAAGTGGGAAAACATACTTTGCAATGTGGTTATGATTCACTGGAGACCTCGCGCAGGGCCGCTGTAACAGGTTCTGTAATTAGAAGGCATGCTTGGTTAAAGGAACAGACTTGCCTGATCATGTTAAAGCAAAATTATTGGATGCTCCTTTACAGCATGATACTTTGTTTGGTATTAAGGCAGAAGAGATGTTGAAGAAAATGGAGGCTAAAGCTAAATCTATGCAGACAATGAAGGATTTCTTACGGGTACAGCCACCCAGATTTAGCAGGAACTGGCCTAAGAATTGGTCCTTTCCTGTGTCAGACAGGCCACAAAGATGCAGATACAGACGCCCTAGAGGCAGACAACAGCCCCAGGGCTCATACAGGCCCAAACAATGGGGTGCTTCTACCTCCAAAAGCGGAGAAGACAAATCACAGCCATATAGGAAACAGTCCCAATGACTTCCCTCTGCCAATGCCAAGCATTTATCTTTTGGCAGCACCCTTAGGGGGAAAGCTAGCACTTTTTTCACAGAATTGGCACATGATCACCCAGGACAAAATATAGTCACTCAGGGCTACAGGTTTCACTTTCACGCCCTTCCAAAGGCAAAAGGTATGCCAGACCTGCCGCACAATCAATGGGCAGAGGCACAAAAACAAGTTTCATCTCTCATGGACATGAGGGCTATTCAGTCAGTGCCACAACAAGAGGAGGGACAAGGATTTTACTCAAGACTTTTCTTAGTACCAAGAAAGGACAAATCATGGAGACCAATTCTGGACCTGTCTATTCTAAATACTTTTCTGGACGTTCCTAAATTCAAAATGTTAACTCTGCAGCAGCTTCTGCCCATGCTGGGCAAGAAGGCTTGGCTTGTAACTTTGGACCTCAGAGAGGCATACCTGCATGTCCCAATCAGACAATCTTGCAGAAGATGCCTCAGATTCATAGCTGGCTCAATCCACTACCAATTCTCTGCACTGTCCTTTGGCTTATCTACTGCACCCAGGGTCTTCACAAAATGCCTGGCACCAGTAATTGCATTTTGCAGACAGAGGAATTCAAATCTATCCCTACTTGGACGACTGCCTTATTCAAGCAGAGACCAAGGACATTCTACTAAAGCATCTGGCGTTTGTAAAAAGATTACTAATTTGCCTAGGGTACACAGTAAACAAAAAGAAATATCAAAACTAGTACCCTCTCAAGAGATAATATTCCTGGGTGCAAGCTTAAATACAACTGCCCAGATGGCTTATCTCACGCCAGACAAAGGCAACTGACTTCTTACTTCTAAAGCATGGCAACAAAGACCCAGTTATCTGCAGGAAAAAATCTGCAGGCTCTGGGCTACATGGCCTCCTGCATTCTGCTAATTCCATATGCAAGACTGCATATGAGGAAGCTACAATAGTATCTAAAAAGTGTTTGGACTCAACATTGCCACAGCCTGGAATCATTAATTTCACTCATTCCCTGCCTGCAACAGGAGTTTCGATGGTGGGCACAGGCCTGTCACCACAACAAGGGACAGCCATTCACTTTACCCACAGCCAGGCAAACACTAACAACAGATGCATCAGATTATGCCTGGGGGGCCCACATGGCAGGAAAATGTATTCCAGGCACATGCCCCCCAAGCCAAAGGCATCTTCACATCAATCAAAAAGAGATGCTAGCTGTACAAAATGCCCTGACAGCCTTCAAGGATCTACTTCATCCAGGACAGCTGCTGATAAAGACTGACAACACCACAGTCATGTGGTACATAAGCAGGGGGGCACACATTCCTACCCCCTCTGCAGACAAGCCATGATTTTGTGGAACACAGCATTGACCTACCAATTACACCTGCAAGCACAATTCCTGCCAGGAAAAATAAATGCTCTGGCAGATGAACTAAGCAGAAACTTCATGGATCCTCATGAGTGGAAATTAGATCCACAAATCTTCAGCATGATAACAAGGAAATGGGGATGCCCAGACATAGATCTTTTTGCCTCCCCTCACAACTGCCAACTTCAGAGATATTCTGCACAAGGACTTATCACAAACAAGCATGGAAAGTGGATGCTTTGTCATTCAGCTGGAACAACCTTACAGTATATGCCTTTCTTCCACTGCCTCTCCTCCCCAAGGTACTCCTAAAGGTCAGACGAGAAGCCACAAATGATACTGATTGCCCCTGATTGGCCACGCCAACACTGGTACCCAATCCTAAAGAGCTTGTCCCAAGGCCCAGGCTGGACATTGCCTCAAATTCCTCATTTACTGACCCAACAAAACAATCGGATCCTGCACAGCCAACTCAGAACCCTAACTCTAGCTGCATGGCGGATAGTGTAACCATTCAGAATACTCCTCTCTCTAAAGCGGTTATGGATGTTATTTTGGAGGCCAGGAGGCCCAGCACCAGAAAATCTTATGCAGAAAAATGGAAGAGATTCTGTGCTTGGAACCAGGCACAAGGAATTGACATGCTTGTTCCAAATATTCCTCAGATTTTACAATATCTAACTGAGATGCTGGACAAAGGCCTATCCTTCTCATCAATTAAGATCCATGTCTCTGCCATTTCAGCTCATTACAATACAGACCCACCATTTTTTTCACATCCATTGCTTAGGCAGCTCCTCAGGGAGGCCAAAAACATAAGACCTCCAAGGAGAGCACCAATACCTGCATGGGACTTCAATTTTGTCTTGGAAAAACTCACACTGCCTCCTTTTGAGCCAGCCAATACAGCTGAGATAAAATTCTTATGTAAAACAGCTCTGCTCCTAGCAATAACTTCAGCAAGAAGAGTCTCAGAGTTACAGGCATTGATGGCTGTGGAACCTTTTATTATCTTCCATCCGGACAGGGTTTCTCTAAGGGCAAACCCATCATTTTTGCCTAAGGTAGTGTCCAGTGTGGCTCTTAACCAAACCATTCATTTGCCTACTTTTTACCCAAACCCACAGAATAAAGGGGAGAGACTTCTGCATTCTATGGACATACACAGACAGCTACGCTTCTACTTGGACAAAATTAAAGCTTTCAGAAAGACTGAGCAACTTTTAGTGGCATATGCTGCAGAATCACAAGGAAAGGCTATCTCAAAGCAGACTATTTCAAAATGGATAGGACACTGCATTCAATTCTGCTATTCACAACATGACAAATCAGTGCCTAAGGGCATTAGACCACATTCTACCAGGGCAGCAGCCACCTCAGCAGCCTTCCTCAGAGGAGTATCAACCAAGGATATCTTGGAGGCTGCAGCTTGGACTTCAGTGCACACTTTTACTAAGCACTACCACTTACCTCTTTACTCTAAATCCAGAGCAGGCTTTGCCACTGCAGTTCTGCAGGGTCTTATAGCCACTCCTAATTCTATTTAGACCCAGCCGCCCAACCTCAGCTTTGGGATTCAACCCAAGTGTAATGACTGCAACAGTGAAACACGATGAACATAGTACAGTTGTGTACCTACCATAAATGTAGATGTTCGAGTGTATTCACTGTTGCAGTCCAGGTTACCCACCCACCATCCCCCTTTCTTTGCTGGGACTGATCTGTTCTTCTCTATCCAATACAACCTATGTGGTGTATTTGCTTGTAGATGAAGGTATTGTTTATTTTAGTGCATGCTTTTATAAGCAATGTTTTTTAGCCTACCCTTTTGGGGGCACCTTACATCTGGGGCAAGAAAAACTGAAGAAAATGGCGTCGGCTGTATCTTTTATACCCCTGGCGCACTGATGTCAGGGAAGAGGTGACAGCAACTGATGCCAGACCAGGACTTTGGAATTCAGGCCGACTGCGGGTAGCCTGCCAGCAGGATAACCCAAGTGTAATGACTGCAACAGTGAATACACTCGAACATCTACATTTGTAGTAGGTACACAGCTGTACTTTCTTGGTAGCTATAACATCGGCTAGGAGAGTCTCGGAACTTCAAGCCCTAACTATTCGACCTCCTTACATTATCCTTCATAAGGTTAGTCTCTCTCTCTCAGGACAAACCCTTCCTTTATTCCTAAGGTATGCTCAGAACACAACCTAAATACCATGGAGCTACCCGTGTTTTTTCCAAACTACTCTAATAAATCAGAGTATAGACTTCACCAGCTAGATGTCCACAGGATACTCAGATTCTATATACACAGGATCAAAGAATTCAGGAAATCTGATCAACTTTTCGTTTCCTTTTCTGACAAAAGGAAAGGCTTACCTGTTTCAAAAATTACTCTTTCAAAATGGCTTTCGGATTGCATATCCTTTGCTTATCAACAGGCTGGTAGGCAATTACCGTTAAAAGCTAAAGGTCACTCTACTAGGGCTGTTGCTACTTCATGTGCCTTTAGATCTAGGCTCCCAATTGATACTATTTGTGCAGCAGCTACTTGGGCAAGACCACATACGTTTGTCGCTCATTACAAATTGGATTTGGCCTCCCGGGACAGGTCATCCTTTGGGTCCACTGTGCTGAAGAGTCTCTTCGCTTGAGCCACCTGGGATAAAGGTGCTAGGGACACTGTCCCATCCAGCAAGAATCACCGTGAGATAGGACTACATAACATAAAGAAGTTATGTACTTATCATAACGTTCCATGTGTGTAGTCCATCTCGCCTATTTTCTTGCGTCCCTCCCTCCAACCCCCTTCCTGTTTCTGGGGGATCTAGTGGACCTCTTTTTGGGGCTGCCTGACTTTGCTCTTTATTGTCCACCTGGAATGGATTATGTTTCTAATCCTTTGCTGTATTTATACAGCTTATTTCTTATTATTATTACCCGATAGGTTTTTATTACTTTCTTGCAAACTAGATCTGTGGAATTGCCTTGAGGCACCATGGGATAGGGGCTAGCCTCAAGCCAGTAAAAGCTCTTGAGCTTTAGTATCGGCTCCGAACCCATCCAGCAAGAATATAGGCGATATGGACTACAAACATGGAACATTATGGTAGGTATATAACTTCTTATCTGTGAGGCTAAATGCACTTCGCAGATTCACAGTGTCCTTGGAAACTGCAGCAATTATTTACTGTTGCTATTGCAATGCAAATAGAATGTGAAGAAAGCTTCACTTCTCTTAACCAACAGTACATTTTTCCCTCTTTTTTTATGTATTTGTTAATACTAAAAGGAAATAATTCAAAGGACATATGTACATGAATGGAACATTTCAGAGTTAATCACGAACATGTCCCCAATCCCAATAAGCATAACAGTGACTATCATTAATCTAATAAATATTGTAATAATTAATTATGTTCACTATTCCAATTAGTCTACCTTAAAACTATATTATTTTAGGCAAAAGCTGAAAGAAGAAGAAGCTTTATCTATGTATAGATAGTGAGTTATTAAATATATGCAGACTATATTAGTATAGTAAATAGGAGAGAATTTAGAAAGGGAGACAAGGTGCAGTTAAAATAAATAATGAGAAAAGAAAGAAGAGAGAAAATTAAGAGAAAATACACATATACTGTATATGTTGATTTACAGTATAAATATTTTATGTGCTATGTAACCCTCCTCCTGTGAAAGTAAAGTACCCTGTTTTACATACCTGAGGTAATGTGAAAACTCTCATATGTCATCTATTTTCAAAAAGTATAGATAAATATTCCAGTTACCTTTGTTTGAAACTTCCAAGCAGTAAAATTGGTCCTTTAAAGTAATGTTAAAACGATTCATATCATAGATACTTTGAGAGATTTGGCTGTAACAGTATCAGTCTTTTGCTTCTTCTTTTTGACATCTGTCCAGACATTTGTTTCTTTTGTTCCCTTGAGCGAAGGTGACATCCAGTCCATATCTTTTGGTAAAGTAATCACATTATTAGTTTTAATAAATGAAGAGGCTTCCTCTAAGTCAATAAAAGTCCTCATCTCATTGGCATACAGTATTCTTATCTTAGACGGATATGCAAGTTGTGCCTTGATGTTATTTTGTTTCAGAAACGTTATAATTGGCCACACCTTTTTCCTTTGTTCCATTATTCTAGATGAATAGTCGTTATCAAATCTTATCAGGCTCTGTTTATATTTTAGAGGTGCCTTCCTCCAAGCAGAACTTAAAATCAGTTAATTCTCCAAGTATGAAAGAAATTTGATAGTTATTGACCTAGGAGGAGAGTTTGAGTTAGTGGCAGGTTTCCCAAGAGCTCTGTTTGCCCTTTCAATGCCAAAGGAAAGTCTTTCTTTTAAATTTAAAAAGTCAGGGATCCAGCTTGATAACAAGGAAATGCTATTTCTCCTCTCCCTATTTACCAAGTCATCTACTTTATTAACCAACCAAGTGTTTTGTTTAAGAAGCAGTTCTTTCTGTGTTTCCTCTTCCTTAAGTCTGCTTTCTAAGTCATTTAGATAAACCTCTATTCCTATTACCCTTGTCTGGCGGTGGTGTAGCATTTCCTTGAGGGTGTCAGCCTGTTTTTGACTGCTTGTTTTAAGATTTTCCAGGTTCTCTTTAAAATCATCTGTCTTCAAAGACAACTGTTGCAGGGTAGATGCCATCTGTTGTAGTTCCTTCTTTAAAGCAGCATCCTGGTGAGAATTCTTTGAGTTGCTCGTTTTAACAAGTGAATATATCTCCATATTGACAGGAAATTATTTGTAAAACTTCACCAAAGTTTCTATTTATTTAAATTAGTCCTTTATCTATAAGATTTTATACTTTGAAGAAAAAAAATATTTTTTTTTTCCTGTCTTATTTAACTAGTTATATGGAGCTCTAAAATACTGCTGCTTTCAGTTAGCCATTCAGGCTCCGCCCCCTACCCTTTCTTTTTAACATCCAATTCCTTTTTTCCTCCAAATTACCTTTTGGTAACCTTAGTACCATTGTTGGTACAGCCTTTCGCCCTACCTGTTGTGGCAATCCTTAAATACCATTGCTGGTATTTTTTTTCCTTTTTCCCTTTACTTCTCTTCCCCAAAAAAAAAAAAAAAACTTTCTACCTATCAATCTTTTGGTGACTTGTTTGTGAGTGTTCATTATGTCTGAAAAAAAAAGCAAGGGGACTTCAGACTTTAAACAATGCCTGAAATGCAATCAGAAAATGCCAAACAGCGACTCTCATGAGGATTGTGTGTAGTGTTTGGGAGTTCCTCATCTCTCTGTTCAACCACTTTGCTCTATTTGCCAGGGATTTAGCTCCTGTACTCTAAACGAACGCAGGAATAAATTAATCCTAAAGGACCTCCTTAAGACACACTTTTCAGAGACTCTTTTTGCATCAGAGGGCTCAGCCCTCCTAAGAAAGATAGAGACCACTTTCCATACCTTCTTCGCCTTCTGGTGATAAGGATAAACCATCTAGACCAAAAATACCTAAATTGTCTTCAGAACAGAAACCAGTTTCTACGGCACCGAACTTGGTACCATCAACTACTTTAGTGTTGTCGGCGCCTTTTTCAGCACCAATGTCTATGGCACCGACCCTACCTAAACTACAAATTGTCACCTCCACACCCACCTTGGTACCAAGTGCCTTCATGGCACCGAGCTTACCTACGGCTACTGTGGACACTCCTTTCTCCCTCATATCCAAACTCGAGACAGTGGTGCTGTTGGACACTGTAGCATGGACCCGATACTCCCCGTCAGTGGATCCTTTCCTGGGGCAGATATATAGCCTCTTCCTGGATCGGCCAGAGTCCTTGTCAGTGATATCCGCCAGTTCCACCATGTAGCCTCTCTGAACTAGATGTGGTGCACCTTGTGGACCAGCTGCTTACAGCCAGGGGGATTCCTACACTGTCAAAGACTCAATCCCTTTTCGGACTTGGGAATATTTCTCCACGGACTCCATCCTATTCTCCTCCTTTGACCTCCTTGCATGTTTCAAAGCCTTTGACACAGACACTCTTTTCGATACCCACATCCTTGGTACCATTAGTGGAGCTCACTGTGGCCCCAGAACCAACCCTTTGGCCTTCGGTTCGTTCGGAGCCAGGTCTTCGTCAGGTCCAGGATTGGGCTACAGGCTCCTCTGTGCAGTGTACGATTCTGAGCGTGTCTACAGTGCCGTCCATGGTGCCAGGAGTGCTTTCAGTACCGATCCCCCTTGGGGCTCCTCTCTGGAGCGGGCTCGATTGAGCGTGGGGTGTGACCTCTGTTCCGAAGATGTTCATCGTGTTTCACTGTTGCAGTCATGACTGTAGGGTTCTCCCCTGCCGGCAGGCAGCCCTCGGTCGGCCAGAATCCCAAAGTCTGGGTCCGGCATCGGCTGTTCAACCATGCTCCCTGACGTCAGAGCGCCAGGAGTACAAAGCTGACAGCCGACGCCATCTTCTCCAGTCTTTCTTGCCGTGCGGTGATAGCAGTTCGCAAGTGCCGGTCGGCTGATCCTGACGAATTTTACTGATATACTTCGGTCCGAAGACTTTCTTCTCCACTCAAAGCTAAGTACCCCGTTGGGGAAACTTTTTCTTGCTCCACTCCGATGTCAGAAAAAGTTAATAATTGTATTTCATGTGGGAAGCAAATACCTCATAAGGATTTTCATTCTTACTGTATTCCTTGCTTGGGCCCTGACCACGACGTAGCTAGTTGTCGGTTTTGTGCTAGATTCAATCAACGTACAATTAAGCGAAGGTACGATTTTGCTTTTCATTACTTGGTGGCGATTTAACTACAAAATGTCATCGGATACGGTCCGGCTACGGAGTTCACAAACGTCGCAAGGATAAAGACAGGCCTCCGAGGTCCAAATCTGATGATAGCGCACAAGCGGAGCCAGCTTCAGGTTCGGCCGTCGTCAGTGAGGTGCTTTTGCAGCCCTGTCGGCCATTTCAGAACCGATGGCGAACGGACTCTCATGAGGAGCCAACCAGGCCTTTAAATATTTCTGTTGCAGGACCTTCGGACAATGCTCCTTCGGATGGGTCCGGAGCCGCTGTGCAGGTACCGGCTTCCGAAGGGGTTTTCAGGCCTACTCAGCTACTAATGAAGGCAAAGCCAAAGACAAAGGCAAAGACTCCTTCAAAATCAAAGACTTCTACACAGGCCTCTTCTGAACCGTCTCCCAAGTCACAGAAACAGTTACTCAAGATGGCGGAGGATTTACTTACTATGATTAGGGGTTCTCATACCCCTCCAGACAAAAGGCCAAGGCAGGATGTTTCTTATGATTCCTCTGATCAGGCTTCTGTTTCCTCAGTTTCTTCTTCTGATCAGGAATATTCTTTCCCTCCTTATGAGGATTCTGATGCTGAAGAATCCATTCCTTCAGCTTCTCCCCCTGAGGATTTCTCTTTTGGGGAAACTTTGCATGAAATGAGGGAACATTTCCACTGGGAAGGACAGGAGTATTCGGAATCCAAGAAAAGACTGAGAGAATTTCTTCTTCTTCCCCAACATAGCCCCTGGCTATTCCTACTGTTGTGGATATTGTGGATGATGCCTTTTCGGAGGCTAACTTAACCCCTGACTCCCTTCCTCCTGCTCCTGTTAAGCCTGATAGATATTACAGGGTTCCTGATTCCCATCAGTTTTTATACAAGTACCCTTCTGCTGACCCTGAAACCATTTCTCAGGGTCCTAAGGGAGTTAAGGCCGCTTCTGCCAAAAATCCTATTCCTACTGAAAAGGATTCTCGATCCTTAGAAAGATGGGGCAAAAAGGTGTACACTTCTGCTACTTTGTCCATTAGGGCTTTAAACTGTCAGTTTCATATGTTTAAATACCAGCAATTTCTATTGTCTGTCGTAAAACAAAAGCTTACTTCCATTTCTGCCTGTGCAGATGATAAGGAAGTACATGACTTATTGCATGCCACTGAACAGGTTGGGAAGCATGGTTTACACTGTGGATTTGATGCCTTGGAGGCTTCTTGTAGGGCTGCGGCCTCTGGCACAGTCATTAGAAGGCATGCATGGCTAAAGGAACAAAATTTACCTGAACAAGTAAAGGCTAAATTATTGGATGCTCCTGTTCAGCATAATGTTTTGTTTGGATCAAAAGCTGAAGAGGTGATTAAAAAAATGGAGGATAAGGCGAAATCCATGCAAACAGTTAAAGATTTCTTACAAGTACAGCCTCCTAGATTTAGCAGGAATTGGCCTTCAAAAAATTGGTCCTTTCCCACTTCAGACAGGCCTCAGAGGGGTAGATATAGACGTTCCAGAGGGAGGCCTCAAACACAAGCTGCTTATAGACCAAGACAGTGGACTGCTTCCACCCCTAGGGGAGGAGAGGACAGGTCACAATCTCAAAAGAAACAAACTCAGTGACTCCCTCTGTTGGGCTACAGGAACTTCTTGCCTGGAAGCCCCTCTCGGAGGAAAACTCTCTCTTTTATCAAAATTGGACTCAAATAACCCAAGACAAATGGGTTTTGGATGTGGTTTTAAGAGGTTACAAATTCCATTTTCATACCTTGCCAAGGCCAAGCGGATGGCCAGACCTTCCAAAACATCAGTGGACGGAGGCCTTAAACCAGGTGGAAGCTCTTTTGGCTATGAATGCCATAGAACTGGTTCCTCTTTCAGAGATGGGAAAAGGTTTTTATTCAAGGCTCTTTCTAGTCCCAAGGAAGCAAAACTCATGGAGACCCATTCTGGATCTGTCGGTCTTGAACACCTTTCTAGAGATTCCAAAATTCAAGATGCTTACTCTACAGCAGCTACTTCCAATGCTGTCCAAAAATGCATGGATGGTAACTTTGGATTTAAAGGAGGCATATTTACACATTCCCATCAGGCAGGATCGCAGAAAATACCTCAGGTTCAAAGCCGGATCGAGGCACTTTCAATTCTCTGCGCTGCCCTTTGGATTACCTACTGCGCCCAGGGTCTTCACCCAAATGCCTGGCTCCAGTAGTAGCTTACTGCAGACTCAAGGGAATTCAAATTTACCCTTATCTGGACGATTGTCTAATTCAGGCAGACAGCAAGGATGTCTTACTCCAGCATCTAGAGTTTGTACAGAACCTCCTCAAGTTCCTGGGATTCTCTGTAAACATAAAAAAGTCAAATTTGACACCATCACAACAGATAACTTTTCTGGGTGCACTTCTAAACACCACAACCCAGATGGCATTTCTGACATCCGAAAAACAGTTACAGCTGGCTTCAACTTTCAGAACCTTGGCAACTTTAACTCCTCTATCTGCAAGGAAATTCCTGCAGGCTTTGGGTTACATGGCCTCCTGCATCCTTCTCATACCATATGCAAGACTGCACATGAGGAAAATACAGTGGTACCTAAAAAGTGTATGGTCTCAGCATTGCCACAGTTTAGACATACTGATCTCCGTCCTTCCTTGCCTTCAAAAGGAATTTCTTTGGTGGTCCAGGGCATGTGCTCTAAACAAAGGGAAGCCCTTCCGTCTGCCTCCTGCCTCTCAGATTCTAACCACGGACACCTCGGATTATGCTTGGGGAGCCCATTTTCAGGGCAATTGTTTGCAGGGCCTTTGGACAAAGGATCAGAAGCACCTGCATATCAATTTAAAGGAAATGTTAGCCGTTCAGAAAGCTCTATTGGCCTTCAGGAATCTTTTACAACCAGGACAACTGTTAATACGGACAGACAACACCACAGTTATGTGGTACATGAACAAGCAAAGGGGATCTCATTCCTACCCCCTTTGCAGACTAGCCATGGATCTATGGAACACAGCTCTAGCTTGCAATCTGGGTCTTCAAGCTCAGTTTCTACCAGGGAAACAAAACTTCCTGGCAGACAGTTTGAGCAGAAATCTTTCGGATCCACACGAGTGGATGCTGGACACCAAAATATTCAGGATGATAACAGCAGTCTGGGGATGTCCTCACATAGACCTCTTTGCATCCCATCTCAATCATCAACTACAGACTTTTTGCACCAGGACTTTCCACAGAGAAGCTTGGAAAGTGGACGCCCTGTCATTCAGTTGGAGGAACCTCTCTGGATATGCCTTTCCGCCTCTTCCTCTTCTTCCACAGGTTTTATTGAAGATAAAACAGGACAAGCCCAAGATGATAATCTTGCTGGCTCCAAATTGGCCTCGGCAGTTTTGGTATCCAACTCTAAAAAAACCTATGCCTGGAGCCCCCTTGGGTTTTACCTCAGTCTCCGAACCTTCTGTCCCAACAGCAGGGTCAGGTTCTACACTCTCATGTCAGAACTCTCAGCCTGGCGGCCTGGTTAATCCAGGGCCTTTGATTTCTTCTTTGCTGCCCAAGCAGGTTATGGATGTCATTTTAGAAGCCAGACGTCCTAGCACTAGAAAATCTTATGTAGGAAAATGGAAAAGATTTTGTTCCTGGATGCAGGCTCAGGATTCTGATCCTCTTCTTCCTAACATTACTTTAATTTTACTTTACTTGACAGATCTCTTACATAAGGGTCTCTCTTTCTCTTCCATTAAGATACATGCCTCTGCTATTTCTGCTCATAATACAGACCCTCCCATCTTTTCCCACCAGCTCATGCGACAGTTTCTCAGAGGAGCTAAGAACTTAAGACCTCCTAGATCTCCTCCTATTCCTGATTGGGATCTCAACTATGTTTTGGAAAAACTAACCTTGCCTCCTTTTGAGCCTGCTGCCTCTTCTGACATCAAGTTTTTATCTTGGAAGACAGCCATCCTGTTAGCCCTAACCTCTGCCAGGAGAGTTTCAGAGTTACAAGCTCTTATGGCTGTGGAACCTTATATTATTTTTCATCAAGACAGGGTATCTTTGAGGACTAATCCTACCTTCATGCCTAAGGTGGTTTCCAAAGTGACTTTAAATCAAACTATACACTTGCCAACCTTTTTCCCCACTCCTCAAAATAAAGGGGAAAGGATCTTACATTCCTTGGATGTACACAGACAGCTACGTTTTACCTGAACAGAACCAAGGACATCAGAAAATCAGAACAATTGTTTGTTTCTTATGCTTCAAGTTCCCAAGGTAAAGCCATTTCAAAACAGACCATTTCTAAATGGATTGCTCATGGAATCAGATTTTGTTGTTCTCACCATGGAAAGCAAATCCCAGGGAGTATACGGACTCATTCCACCAGAGCTGCTGCCACTTCTGCGGCCTTCCTCAGGGGAGTTCCTACCAAGGACATTTTGGAAGCTGCAACTTGGAGTTCAGTGCATACATTTTCTAAGCACTACAATCTACCTCTCTACTCGAAGTCTAGGGCAGGCTTTGCCTCTGCAGTCTTGCAGGGCCTTTTAGCCACCCCTTCCTCTTTATGACCACCTCCCTTTCTTTCAGCTTTGGGATTCTACCCTACAGTCATGACTGCAACAGTGAAACACGATGAACATAGTACAGTTGTGTACACCTACCATAAATGTAGATGTTCAAGTGTCTTCACTGTTGCAGTCTGGGTTCCTCCCTCCTGTCCCTCTTATTTTTACTTTTGTGTATTTCCTTTTTTCACCATTCTTCTGAGGTGTATTTGCAAAGGTTATGGGACCTTTTTCATTTTGGGACTCCTGACATCTGGGGCAAGAAAAACTGGAGAAGATGGTGTCGGCTGTCAGCTTTGTACTCCTGGCGCTCTGACGTCAGGGAGCATGGTTGAACAGCCGGCCGCCTGACTTTGGGATTCTGGCCGACCGAGGGCTGCCTGCCGGCAGGGGAGAACCCTACAGTCATGACTGCAACAGTGAAGACACTCGAACATCTGCATTTATGGTAGGTGTACACAACTGTACTTTCTTTCTTGGTTCCAGGCTCCCATCCCTCTTAGAGTGGGTCTGCTTTCCAGGCGTTGGAGAAGGCCCTTTCCTCTGTAGGCAAACTCTGTGTTGGAGCCCCCTGAGCTGCAGCTAACACAAGCCACCGTTTTGGGACATTGAGCACGAGAGCCTCAGGAGACCCCACTGCAGGGTGCCCCTTCTTTCATATCCTATTCAGAAGTTCCTTCTGAACAGGTACCACGGAAGAGGTAATGCAAGAGAAAGCATGTAGACTCCCCTGATGAGTCTCTTACAGAGGATGTGGATTACAGTGAAGGGGAAGGGTCCCCACGGTCACCCGCTGAAGATGTCTCCTTTGGAGACATCCTTGAAATATTGAAGTAGAGGGGTGACTGGAAGCCCAAAAATCCTTCCTGCGAGGAATCCGTGTTCCTGCAGACCTTTTGTGCTTGTCCATCTACTTCTTTGGTGACCCAGTCTGCAAACGACCTAGTTCAGCTTGTGGTGCCGCACGCCTCGACAAATCCTGACTCTGTTGAGCCAATCCCATGGAGACCAAATAAGATTCTAAGACCCCCCCCCCCCCCGAGGAAAGTCCACATTGGTCTAAAGGTCTACCAGTAGATGCTGTAGTGGTGGCGGCGACCACAAAGACAAAGCTCGCCAAAGAGAACCAGACTGTTCATCTGCCTAACAGGGAGTCCCGGGCAGTAGACAGGTTAGGGAAGCAAGTTTTTGCTTCATCGACCTTTGTCTCTGGCACATTTTACTAGTCTCCAAAGAGACTTAATTTCTGAATTCTCTGGAACATTATTAGGACAGGTGTCTGACGAGGTAAGTGAAAAAGTTGCCTCACAGCTAGCAACCCTGGAATCGATATTGAACTTGTCCATGAGGTTAATATCCCATGCAACCGAAGACCCAGCAAGAGCTGCGGGTTCAGGCGTAGTTATGAGACGTCACGCCTGGATGCGGCTTCTTGATTTCATGGATCCCTTTAAGTCTTCCTTCCTTAACGCTCCAGTTGAAGCATCTTTGCTGTTTGGCCCAAAAGTGAAGGACACCCTAGCCAGGTGAGAGAAGGACGGCAAGACCCTATCTGCTGTAGGTGAACGTTTTTCCAACCCCCAGCATTACTTCTGCAGAAGTCAGAGGAGTGGAAAGTTATAGCACAAAAAGTCTCTGGGTCCTTTTTGTGACACGGCAAGTTCACCCCCAGAGGCAGAGGGGGGAACTCTTTGGGAAGACACCCCTACCGAGGCAGAGGGGACCCGTGTAACCAGGGACCCAGAGAAATTTTCTCTGGCCAGCCCTACCAGCACTCCTGAAGAGCGGCCCGATTGCTTTCCTCTGGAAGCAGTCGGGGGACATTTCTCTTTGCACCATGCTGCCTTGCAGTCCATAACCACCGACTCTTGGGTGCAGACGATAATAACCAGAGGTTACCACATCCCGTTTGATTCTTACCCAAAGCCACCAAGACAAATTCCCAATGTTCCACCCAATCAAAGGGAAGAAGCAGCTCTAGAGATTAAAAAACTATGTCAAAAAAGAGTCATCCAAGCAGTCCCACCAGACTAGATCGGATCCGGATTTTACTCCGTATTCTTTTTGGTGCCAAAAAAGACAGGGGACTGTAGACCAGTCTTGGATCTCAGCAATTTAAACAAGTTTGTTACCCAAACAAAATTCCAGATGATCACAGTTCAGTCCATTCTTCCCTTTTTGGAGAAGAAGATTGCATGTGCTCAATGGACCTTCAAGATGCGTATTACCACTCAAAATGGACAAACGCTCCAGAAGGCCTCTTCGCATTCGGCTGGGAGCCCAGTCACTACCAATTCCGTGTTTTGCCTTTCGGACTCTACAGTCCCCAGTGTGTTCACCAAATGCATGTCAGTAGTAACAGCTCACGTGAGACTGCAAGGATTCCGGGTGTTTCCCAATTTAGATGATTGGCTCCTTACCACATCCACCAAGCATCTATTGGTAGCAGCCCTAAACTGCACCCTCTCTTTGATGAACTTTCTGAGAATTTCTATAAATTGGGAGGAATCCAACCTAACTCCAACACAGTCCTTAGAATTCATAGGAGCAGTGTGCAATACTCATTACTATTTAGGATCTCTCCCAGACCACAGATTACAAAGACTAAGGCTCCAACTCCAGGTGATATTCTGTCAAAACAAAGTTTCAGCACGAGGAGTTCTCCAGCTCCTAGATTCAATGGCAGCTTCAATATCAATAGTGCCTCTTGCAAAACTTCACATGAGACTCCTCCAATGGCTTCTGTTTTCTCAGTGGTACCCAAATCATCATCCTTTGTCCTTTCAGATTCAAGTAACAGATCGATGCAGACAGGACCTAATTTGGTGGATCAGGCCAGAAACCGAGGTTTGGCGCCACCCTTTCCATCCTTCTCACCCAAGAGCCACTGTGCCCACAAATGCTTCTCTGATAGGGTGGGGGCATTTTCAGGGAATGACAGTTCAAGCCACATGGTCCACAATAGAGGCCAATCTGCATATAAATGTCCTAGAACTGAGGGCAGTGCTTTTAGCGTTGCAAGCATTTCAGTCTGTCCTTCCTTCTGGAACAATTGCCATCCAATCAGACATGTCATTAGTCTGGTATATCAAGAAGCAAGGAGGAACCAAGTCCTATCCCTTATGTCGAGAGGCCTTGAGAATTTGGCAATGGGTGATTGCTTCCAACCGCTTTCTGACAGCAATGTATATCCTCGGGATTCCAACGTGATTGCAGAGAAGCTAAGCAGATGTATTCCCCTGCCTCAGGAGTTGTCCCTCCATACATAGTGGCGAAAATTTTCAGCTGTTGCGGCCAGCCTTGCTGCGACCTATTCGCCTCTCCATCAAACCACAAATGCAGCAGCTACTTTGCCCTAATTCCCCCGCAGGGAGAGTCCCCAAGGGGTGCTCTAATCCATGATTGTCCCAAGGGATTTCTGTATGCTTACCCTCCCTTCCTCTGATTTCCCCAATTCATGAAGAAAGCTCTTGGTTGAAAAGTAAAGTGATCTTTCTAGCACCTTATTGGCCTTGACAAATATGGTTTCCCTTTCTCCGGCCTCACTTACTATGCTGACCGTGGATTCTGGATCCAACTCTGGATCTGATTTCTCACCCCCAAGGGTTGAGCCATCCAAACTTAACCAGTCTCAAGCTGACAGCTTGGTTTCTCCACTTCCAGGGATCGCCAGGCAGAACAACCCTTTCCTCCCCAGTATGTGACATTATTCTGGCCTTTCACAAACCATCCACCAGGAAACTTTATCTTAACAAATTGAAAAGATTTTCATTTTGGTCTAAGCAGAGAAAACTAGACCTGTACTCTGCCCCAGTTACTGCAGTGCTAGATTGCTTATCAAATTTCTTTGAAGACTGTGCTGCAGCTTCAACTATACGGGTTCACCTAGCTGCCATTTCAAATTTCCATAATGGTTTTGGGAATTCCTCCTTAATTTCACATGGTCTATGTAAAGCTTTTCTAAAAGGAGTCTCTCACATTAGACCTCCATTCAAACAACCTATAGAACCATGGAGTCTCAAACTAGTCCTACAATCTTTGACGTAACTTCCCCTTTGAACCTGCAGCAACTTGTGACATCAAATACTTATCCTAGAAGTCTCTTTTTCTGGTGGCCATCACATCAGCTAGGTGTATTTCAGAGCTCCACGCTCTATTCATAAAACGTCCTTATTTAATTTTCCACAAGGACAGAGTATCACTCCAGACAATTCCTTCCTTTCTCCCCAAAGAAATTTCTGATTTCTCTTATTAACTAGACTAGATCTACCAGTCTTTTTCCCTAATTTTTCAAATAAAGGAGACTACTGTCTGCATTCGTTAAACATGTACAGACAGTTGAGATTCCTATTTACATAGGACAAAAACAATGCGCAGATCAGACTAGCTATTTATATCATTCTGTGGTCTTAAAATGGGAAAGTAATTTTCTAAGGTGACCTTATCTAAATAGCTCAGAGACTGCATACTCTTAATTTATCGTCACGAAAAAAGCCTATACCACAGAAAATCAAAGCTCATTCCATCAGATCAATGGCAACTTCTGTGGTGTTCCACTCAAGAGCTTATATGGACAATATCTGTGCAGCAGCAACGTGGGCTACTCCTCATACCTTTATAACTCCTTACAAATTGGATTAGGTCTCCGAGGGGAAGAGCTTCATTTGTCTCAATGGTGCTCAAGAATATTCTTCCATAAGGGCCGCCCAAGTGACACAAGGTAGCTGGGGACTCTGTCCCATCAGTAATGAATGAAGATTAACAACATCAGATAAAGAAGTTATGTCTTACCATAACGTTCCATCTGTGTTGTTGATCTTCATTCATTCATCAGGTCCCATCCTCCTTTCCCCTCCTAAGGCTCCTGGGGGATAATTTGGGTCCAAGTGCTGAATTAGGGTGCTTGCTCAGAAACAGCCTCTGCTTTACTAATAATGGGCAAACTCCATCTGAGGTAACAGGGAGAAGGGTGCTATGGATAAAAGCTTAGCTTGAGAGTTTTTGGCTGGCGTGAGCTTGGTATAAGGCCGATTCTGTTCCGAGGATGGAACCGACAGCCCATCAGTGATGAGTGAATGAAGATCAACAACACAAATGGAACATTATGGGTAAGACATAACTTCTTTTTTTTCTTGTGCTTTGGTAGCTTGTTTAAGTTAGAGGGCTACCGTTGGCCCATTTAACTTGGGAGGGCCTTCTTCTCCTTTTCTTTTTTCTTTACTCTAGTTAGGGGTCCGTTCATTTTTACTTGGAGAACTGCCCCTCCTTGTTCCGTTACATACTAAAACCTTGAGTTGCTGTTGTGTGGTAGTTCTATTGACTTGAAAAAAAAATTTTTTTTTTTCTTTAATAGTGTCCTTTTAGCGTTGATTGACATTTTGTATTAACAGTATTGATACACAAAAAATCCAAAAGAGTCAAAACCTTCAGGGTTTAAAAAATGTGATAAATGCAGCCATAAAATGTCATTAACTGATGAACATACTAGTTGTGTTTATTGTTTAGGTGCAGTTCACCTTCAGGAATCGTGTTCTTTATGTCATGATTTCAGCTCCAGGGTGTTGATGGAAAGAAATAACAAATTGATCTTAAGAGGACTATTAAAGACTCCTTTCGCAGAGGCTATGGAAGAGACTCAGAGTACCTCAAAAATACAAAAATCCTAGTCTTTCCAGGTCTGAGAAGTCCGGCATCTACCTCTCTTTTCATTTGGTACAGACTAAAAAAGTTGCAAAAGATTCATCCTTGGACTCTCAGGCCCGAAAACTCTTCCTCCTCTGCTCATATTATGACTTTGGGGCCAACAGAGTTTCAAATTCGGAGCCGGTCCCCTGTTTTAGGACCAGTCTCCCCAAATCTTAGCTCTCCTTTGCTGCAGCAATTGAGGTTTCCTACCCTTTCCTCTTGGTCCTCCATGAGCCTCTCCGATGACTATGTGGATTGTGTGGTGAGGAGATATCTACAGACACCGGCACTGACCAAGATGCTGTCGATTCCAACCGAGAAGGATTCGGAGCCAATGAAGTGTACTGCCCCTTTAACAATTCCTCCTCCGATCTGATCTGGGACAGAGTTCCTGGATCTGATCATAGTGGAACCATCAGTACTGAGACCTACACCAGGATCTTCAGGCCCGACTACCACTCTGACTTCCTTGGTTCCATTTGAATTTGAGGGATCTAGGAGCCGACGTTGTTCGGCGGGGTCCGGTGAGGAGAGCCTGATCGGACACCTGTCTAATCCGAACTTGCCTCTCGGGGCTTCTGCGCGGGTGAGCTCTGCTCCTACATCGGCCTCAGAGCCCACTGTCTTGGTTCCGGAGATGCCTTCTGGTTCTTTAGAGCCAGAGGTTTCCTCGGATCAGGCTTGGGGGGGGGGGGTTCAAGCTGATAAGGAGAGTGCTGTCACCACAGACAGCTCCACTGTCAGGTTCAGGTACTCTTCCCTCAAAAGCACCAGTGCCTGTATCGGTACCATTGCATCCACACAGACGTGGAGACCCAAAGCCTCAGGATGTCCCATTGTGTGAGACTCTCTTCCGAAACCTCTCTGGATTACCCTTCTGAAGAGGTTCCTTAGAAGAGATTATGCAAGAGGAAGCATTTAGACTCCTCAGAGGAGTCCATCACTTCAGATACGGACCTCAATGAGTCAGAAGGGTCCCCACGGTCACCCTCTGAGAATGTCTGCAAAACAAATGTTGGCCAAGCTTCCCCCGAAAGGGTTTAAGCCCTACATCATCAAGTGAAAAATCTTATGGTCAAGAAAAAAGTGCAAGCAAAAATTGTCGTCAGAGTTTTGGATAGCGTGACGGCAGCAATAACCTTGATACCAGTAGCATGCCTGCACATGAGAATTTGCAGTGGCTGCTGTTCACTCAGTGGTCCATGCAGGAGCTGCCCTTGTCTTACCATATTATTATTACAGAATCCTGCAAGAAGGACCTTTGTTGGTGGCTTCATTCCACTCAGGTGACCCTAGTCCAACTGTTTGCTTTTCCACAGCCATTAGCCACAATGACTGCAGACACTTCCCAGATAGGGTGTGGGGGGCATTATCTGGGAAAGACAGTCCAGGGCACTTGGCAGGATCACAAGACCCACTTGTATATCAACGTCCTAGAGATGAGAGTGATGCTTCTAGCGTTGGAAGTATTCCAGGACTCCCTTCCATTAGGAACGATTCCCATACAGATAGACAACACATCAGTTGTGTGGTACATAAACAAACAAGGAGGAACCAAGTCTTACTCCCTGTGTCAAGAGGCCGAGTATGGTAGTGGGCAGTCTCTTCCCAACATTTTCTGATAGTAACGCACATCCCGGGAAAATTTAACGTGATAGTGGACAAACTCAGCAGAGCTATTCTGATGCCTCATGAGTGGTCCCTAAAGCCGGAAGTAGCGGATAAGATCTTGTGAAAGTCGGGCCACCCTTGCTGCGATCTCTTTGCCACATCCATGAATGCCAAGTGCAGCAGCTATTTTGCCCTGATCCCTCCCCCCCCCCCGGGAGTCACCAAGGGACGCACTCGTACACGATTGGCCCCTGGGTCTCCTCTTCGCTTTTCCCCCCTTTCCCTTGATTCCCAAAGTCCTTCAGAAGGTCATCTTGTTGGGAAGGAATTTGATACTCCCTGCCCCATACTGGCCTCATCAAATTTGGTTCCCCTTTCTTTGGTCCCATCTGTAGGAGGAGCCGTGGATTCTGGACCCAGTTCCAGACCTCCTGACTCATTCCTCAGGGACACTCCATCCATCGGTTCAGACCCTCAAGTTGACAGCTTGGCTGCCCCAGCTCCACATACAGCCAGGCTTACTGAAATTTCCCCTGTGGTGAAACGTATTTTGATTTTGTCTCATAAGGCTTCAACCAGGAAATGATATTCAAGCAAATGGAAAAGATTTTCCCATTGGGCCTTCAACAACCAAATTGATTCTTTCACTGCCCCTAGAACATTTGTATTAGACTTTCTGGCAAAGCTTTTTAATGAGGGTGCAGCTGCGGCTACTATTAGAGTTCAACTAGCGGGTATATCCAGCTACCATATAGGAGAAATGGAACTAAAAATCATGTCCCACAGGCTTTGCAAAACTTTTCTGAATAATACCTTCTTACTGAGGCCTCCAGTCAGACTCCCCATGGGACCTAAACTTTGTTTTATCCAGTTTGTTTCTTCTCCCCCTTTGAACCTGCATCATCCTGTGACCTAAAGTTCTTAACGTGGACGACAACTTTTCTGGTAGCCATCATGTCTGCTAGAACGGTATCAGATCTACAGTCACAGTCAGTACGGCCCCCCTACATGGTTTTCCACAAAGATAGTGTTTCTCTGCAACCAAACCCTTCTTTCCTACCCAAAGTGTGCTCCAAATCTAATTTGAATGAATCCATTGACTTACCAGATGTTCTCTGTGGTTTCACTGTTGCAGTCGTCACATTTGGGTTATCTGCTTGCAGTAGCTTTCAGTCAGCCTGATTAACAAAGTCTTGGGTCCTGCGACGGTTGCTGTCCCTTCCTCTGTGATGGCAGGTCGTCAGGGGTATAAAACATGCAGCCGACACCTTTACATCAGTCTTTCTTGCCGTGCAGTGCCCAAAGCAGAAGCAGTTCGCAAGTGTTGGTCGGCCGACTCCTGAAATTTTTGTTTTCGAGTTTCAGAACCGAAGTCTTCAACTAAAAGCTAAGTACCCCATTGAGGAAACTTTTTCTTGCTCTAAACCGATGTCAGTAAAAGTAAATAATTGCATTACTTGTAGAAAGCAAATACCTCATGAAGATTTTCATTCGTATGACCACTACGTACCTCGCTGTCGGTTTTGTGCCTTATTTCAACCACAAACTATCCATCGTCTGTATATTTTTGCTTCTAAATAGTTTGGTGCTCGGTTCAATTATCCTGATATGTCTTCGGTAAGCCATCTGACTACCGACATTCCGAAAAAACGCAAAGATAAAGACACAGACAGGCCGCCTAGGTCCAAAGCTGCCGACGACTCTTCTAAGCCAGTCGCCTCAGTGAGGCGCTTTCGCAACTCCTGATTACCTGCTACTTCAGATTCGTAGGCCTCTACTGAGACCCATTCAGAGGCCGGTATGCCACGAGATGCTTCAACTGTAGAACCTGCAGATGTCTCTACCTTGGATGGGTCTGGAGCCGCTTTGCAGGCACTGGCTTCCAAGGGTATATTCAGGCCTAATGACTTGCATATTAAACCAACGCCATCTTCTTTTTCAAGGCCTAAGACTCGAACCATGCCTAGAAAACTGACGCCCAGACCACATGATCAGGCCTCTATGCCTAAAAAACAAATTTTAAGAATGGCTGAAAACCTTATTACTTTAATCAGGGGAAGCCAGCCTTCCCCCTCTAAGAGACCTAGGACTGAGTTTGCTTATGATACTTCTGACCAGGATTCTGAATTTTCTGTTTCCTCTGATGACCAGGATTTACCCTTATCTACCTATGAGGATTCTGATGCTGAAGACTCTATTCCCTCTGCTTCCCCCCCCCAGAGGATTTCTCTTTTGGTGAAACCTTGCATACTCTCAGGGAGCATTTTCGTTGTGAAAGTCAGGATTTCTCTGATTCTAAAAATAGGCTTAGGGATTTCTTACTCTTGCCCCAGCACAGGCCTGTAGTCATACCTCCTGTACTAGACATTGTTGATGATGCCTTTTCGGAATTTAGCTTGGCCCCTGCTCCCAGAAAACCTGATAGATCTTACAGGGTCCATGACTCTCACAAGTTCCTTTTTAAAAATCCTACTGCGGATCCTGAGACCTTTTCACAGGGACCCAAGGGCATTAAAGCTACTACCGCCAACTCCTACCCCCTCTGATAGAGAGACTACAGAGTGCTGAATAGATGGGGTAAGAAGGTATACACTTCTGCAACTTTGGCCATTAGGGCCTTAAACTGCCAGTTTCATATGTTAAAAGTATCAGCAGCATATTATTTGATTGCTTAAACAGAAAATGATGTTGATTCCTGATTGTGCTGAAAATAAGGATTTACAGGATTTACTGCATTCGGCTGAACAAGTTGGAAAACATACTTTGCAATGTGGTTTTGATTCACTAGAGGCATCTTGCAGGGCTGCTGTAACTGGTTCTGTACTTAGAAGGCATGCTTGGCTTAAGGAGCAATCCTTGCCAGATCATGTTAAAGTGAAATTACTGGATGCTCCCTTAAACCAGGACCGCCTTTTTGGTAACAAGGCAGAAGTTCTTAAAAAGATGGAGGAAAAAGCTAAATCTATGCAAACTGGTAAAGATTTTTTTACAAGTACAACCTCCAAGGTTTAGTAGGCATTGGCCTTCCAGGAATTGGTCCTTTCCTGCCTCTTCCAGACCTTCTGAGTCCAAACCCAGATCCAGCTGAGCTCCCAGGCTTCAGTCCCAGGGTACGCACAAGACTAAGCAGTGGGGGGCCTCCACTTCAAAATCTGAGAGTAATAAAACTCCCCCCTATGGTAAACTGTCTCAATGACTTCTTTTTAAAACTTCTCAACTGACTGCCCCTTTGGGGGGAAGAATTGCTCTTCATGCAAAGAACTGGAAACTCATTACCCAGGACAAATGGGTTTTAAATATAGTGTCCCAGGGATACAGATTTCACTTCCACATGTTACCAACACCAAGCGGGTGTTCAGATCTACCCCAAAATCAGTGAGCAGAGGCCCAAAAGCAAGTACTTTCTCTCTTAAGCATGGGGGCTATTCAGTTGGTACCAGAAGAGGAAAAGGGACAAGGTTTCTACTCGAGACTTTCCCTGGTACCCAGAAAGGACAATTCATGGCATCCTATCCTGGACCTGTCTACTCTAAACACCTTTTTGGTGATTCCAAAATTCAAGATGCTGACTCTTCACCAGTTTCTCCCTATGCTAGGCAAAGACGCCTGGTTGGCAACACTAGATTTAAAGGAAGCATACCTGCACATCCCAATCAGGGAATCTTGCAGAAGATACCTACCCTTCAAAGCAGGCTACACGCACTATCAGTTCTCTGCACTGCCCTTTGGCTTATCTACTGCGCCCAGGGTATTCGCAAAGTGCCTAGCTTCAGTCATTGCATTTTGCAGGCAAAGAAATATTCAAATATACCCATACTTGGACGATTGTCTAATTCAGGCAGAAAGCCAGGACATACTTTTGAATCATCTGGCCTTTGTACAAAGTGTGCTAACTTGTCTGGGGTACACCATAAACGAAAAGAAATCACATCTGGTACCCTGTCAACAAATTATATTCTTGGGAGCAAGCTTGAATACAACTTCCCAGATGGGGTTCTTCACGCCAGAGAAACAAATTAGTTTGACAACCTACTTCAAACAAGTGGCCACCAAAACCCTGCTATCTGCAAGGCAAATACTACAAGCCTTAGGGTTCATGGCCTCCTGCATTCTTCTAATTCCATATGCAAGACTGCATATGAGGAAACTACAATGGTATCTAAAAAGCCTATGATGTCAACATTCTCAGGATCTAGAAGCAATGATTCCTAGCATACCTTGCCTACGCCTAGAGTTCCTTTGGTGGGCAGAGGCTTGGCACCAAAACAAGGGACTACCATTCACACTACCCCCTGCCGCCCAAACCGTAACAACAGACGCATCAGACTATGCATGGGGGACTCACCTGGCAGGGAAGTGCATTCAGGGCAAAAGTCAAATGCACCTGCATATCAATCAAAATGAAATGTTAGCTGTACAGAATGCTCTGACAGCCTTCAAGGATCACATTCTTCCAAGACAATTAATGGTAAAGACAGACAGCACCACTGTTATGTCGTACAAAAACTAGCAGGGGGGTACACATTCTTACCCCCTCTGCAGACTAGCCATGGCATTGTGGAACACA
The DNA here is from genome assembly GCF_019279795.1 of Protopterus annectens. NCBI lineage: Eukaryota > Metazoa > Chordata > Ceratodontiformes > Protopteridae > Protopterus > Protopterus annectens. The sequence continues at coordinate 112,425,482 of NC_056736.1, read as the reverse complement.
GCCCTGAGCTACCAAGTGCATCTACAAGCTCAATTCCTGCCAGGAAAACTAAACACACTGGCAGACGAACTAAGCAGAAACCTCATGGACCCACATGAGTGGAAACTGGAACCAAGGATTTTTAACATGTTGACAAACAAATGGTAGAGCCCAGATATAGACGTGTTTGCCTCCCCCCAGAACTATCAATTGGACAAATTTTGCACAAGGACTCCCCACAAACAAGCTTGGAAAGTGGATGCTCTGTCCTTCAGCTGGAAAAACAAACCTATCAGTTTATGCCTTTCCTCCTCTGCCTCTTCTCTCCAAAGTAGTACTAAAGATCAAACAAGACAAACCAAGGACAATTTTGATTGCACCAGACTGGCCACGCCAACACTGGGTACCTTTTCTTGCGCAGTGTGTCACTGTTGGCCCCCTGGCACCTGCCTCAGACTCCTACCCTATTGTCTCAGCAGGAGAACCAGATTCTGCACCCTCAGCTTCAAACACTGAACCTAGCAGCCTGGCTAATTACCTAATCTCTCCTTTACCATCTCTCAGTAAACCAGTGATGGATATCATTTTAGAGGCAAGGAGGCCTAGTACTAGAAAATCTTATGCTGAAAATGGAAAAGATTCTGTGCCTGGAACCAATATCAAGGGATGAGCACAGCAGTGCCCAATTTACTTCAGATTTTATAATACTTAACTGCGATGCTTCAAAAGGGCCTGTCTTTCCCCTCCTCCAAAATTCAAGCCTCAGCTATTTCAGCTCATTATAACACAGACCCTCCCCTCTTCTCTCATCCATTGCTCAAGCAGTTCCTCAGAGGGGCCAAAAAATTTACGATCACCCAGGAGAGGTCCAACTCCAGCCTGGTACCTTAACTTTGTATTGGAGAAACTCACTCTTCCTCCTTTTGAGCCAGCTGCTACTGCAGACTTAATATTCCTTTCTTGGAAAACAGCTTTCCTTTTAGCAATCACTTCAGCAAGAAGGGTATCTGAATTACAGGTCCTTATGGCAGTGGAGCCTTTCATCATCTTTCATGCAGACAGGGTGTCCCTCAGGACCAGTCCCTCCTTCATGCCCAAGGTGGTATTCATTTGCCAACCTTCTTTCCTAATCCACAAAACAAAGGGGAACTGATGCTGCACTCCTTAGATCTGCACAGACAACTTGGATTCTACTTGTACAGGACTAAACCGCAAAGGAAGTCTGAACAACTGCTGGTGGCATTTGCTGCAGGAGGAGAGGGTAAAGCTTTTTCAAAGCAAACTATTTCCAAATGTATAGGCCATTGCATTCATTTCTGCTATAAGCACCATGGAAAACCTATCCCACAGGGGATCAGACCTCACTCAACCAGGGCTGCATCTACATCTACAGCCTTTCCCAGAGGCATCCCTACCAGGGACATCCTAGAAGCTGCTACCTGGTGTTCTGTACATACATTCACCAAGCATTACCATCTGCCATTTTTTTCTAAATCCAGAGCTGGCTTTGCCACAGCAGTCTTGCAAGGCCTGCTAGCCAGTCCTACTACTTCTTGACTGCCTCCACCCTTCTTCAGCTTTGGGAATCAACCCAAATGTGATGACTGCAACAGTGAAACACGAAGAACATAGTACAGTTGTGTACACTTACCATAAATGTAGATGTTCGAGTGTATTCTCTGTTGTATTCCTGGTTACCCTCCCTCCACCCCCCTTACTTCTTTTGGATATACCTCTACTCTCCTTTACTATGCTCAAAAGTTTTTTGGTGTATTTCCTTTTTTTGTTGAAGGTATAACCTTGTTTATTTATAGATTTAATTGCTTCCCATTAGGGGGGCAACTGACATCTGGGGCAAGAAAGTGATGCAGTGGCATCGGCTGCATGTTTTGTACCCCTGACGACCTGACGTCATGGAAGAAGGGACAGCAACCAACGCAGGACCCAAGACTTTGTTAATCAGGCCGACTGAGGGCTACTGCAAGCAGATAACCCAAATGTGATGACTGCAACAGTGAATACACTCGAATATCTACATTTTATGGTAAGTGTACACAACTGTACTTTTTTTTCCTCAACTATGGCAACAGGGCAGAGTATAAACTACACCAGCTAGACCTGCATAGACAATTACGTTTCTTGCTAAATAGAACAAAGGATTACAGGAAATCGGACCAGTTATTTGTATCATTTTCAGACAACAAGAAAGGTGCCCCCATATCAAAGGTCACTCTTTCAATGTGGCTTACAGATTGTATTACTTTCACTTACAAATCTCAGAACAAAGAACTTCCCGGAAAGGTAAAAGGTCATTGTACAAAGGCTATAGCAACCTCATCTGCTTTTCAGATGAGGCTACCTATGGATTCTGTTTGTGCAGCAGCAACATGGGTAAGGCCTCTTACCTTTATCATTCATTACAAAGTGGATTTGGCCTCCAGGAACAGGGCCTCTTTTGGGTCCACTTTTGAAGAGTATTCTCCCTTGAGCCACCCAAGAAAGATGGTGCTAGGGATGCTGTCCCAGCCAGTACAGAATGAAGGCGAGATAGGACATCACATAAAGAAGTTATGTACTCACCATAACGTTCCATGTGGGTTGTTCATCTCGCCTTCATTCTTACGTCCCACCCCCCCAGCCTTTCGCTCCTGGAGGACCGAGCAGTTCTGATTGGAATATCATGAGGTTCTTCATGTTTCACTGTTGCAGTTATTACATTTGGGTTATCCTGCTGGCAGGTTGCCCTCAGTCGGCCCGAATTCCAAAGTCTTGGGTCCTGCGTCTGTTGCTGTCGCCTCTTTCCTGACGTCAGGTCGTCAGGGGTATAAACGATGCAGCCGACGCCATTTTATCCAGTTTTTCTTGCCGCGCGGTGCCCGAAGCAGAAGCAGTTGACAAGTGCCGGTCGGCCGACTCCTGAGATTTTCCTGTTCGAGTTTCAGATCCAAAGTCTTCATTAAAAGCTAAGTACCCCGTTGGGGAAACTTTTTTCTTGCTCCAGACCAATGTCAGAAAAAGTTAATAATTGTATTTCTTGTGGGAAGCAACTACCTCATAAGGACTTTCATTCTTACTGTATTCCTTGCCTAGGCCCTGACCACGACGTTGCTAGTTGTCGGTTTTGTGCTAGATTTAACCAACGCACTATTAAGCATCGGAACGATTTTGCATTAAGCTGTTTTGGGCGAAGATTTAATTATACAATTTCGTCGGACAGCCATCTGACTACCGCAGTTCACAAAAAAACGCAAAGAAAAAGACAGGCAACCGAGGTCCAAAACAGACGACGAAGCTTTTCTTAAGCAAGTCGCCGGTTCTCAGTGAGACGCTTTCGCAGCCCCTGACGCCTGCTACTTTAGAGTCACAGGCCGCTACCGACTCCCATGTGGAGTCTGCCAGGCCGCTGGAAACTCAAGGTATTGTAGCCTCAGAGATGATTCCCTCAGATGGGTCCGGAGCCGCTGAGCAGGCATCAGCTTCTGAGGGTGTTTTCAGACCTAAACAATTATATATTAAACCGACTTCAAAGACTAAAACACCTTTAAAGGCAAAGAAACAAGTTCACCCACCACAAGGACAGGCCTCCATGCCCAAAAAACATGCTCAAAATGGCCGAAGACTTAATTACCTTGATCAGGGGTTCCCATCCCTCTCCTGATGAGGCCTAGGCAAGACACAGACTATGAATCTTCAGATCAGGTTTCAATTTCTTCTGATTCCTCTTCTGATCAGGAATATTCTATTCCCCCACTATGAGGATTCTGATGCTGACGAATCAATTCCTTCAGCTTCTCCTCCTGAGGACTACTCTAACCTTGCATACCATGAGGGAGCACTTCCACTGGGAGAGCCAAGATTTTTCAGAATCTAAGAGGAGGCTCAGAGACTTCCTTTTACTACCTCAACACAGGCCTCTAGCTATTCCACCTATGTTGGACATTGTAGATAATGTGTTCTCGGAGTCTAGTCTGACCCCTGACTCTTTACCTCCAGCTCCTGTTAAGCCGGACAGATACTACAGGGTCCCTGACTCTCATAAATTCCTTTTCAAAAACCCTACTGCAGACCCAGAAACTATTTCTCAGGGTCCAAAAGGGGTCAAGGCTTCTACTACAAAAAAAACCTACCCCCTCTGACAGGGATTCTAGGGCACTGGATAGATGGGGAAAAAAGATTTACACATCTGCTACTTTGGCTATAAGGGCCATATATTGCCAGTTTCATATGCTTAAATATCAGCAATATATCATGACACTGCTTAAACAGAAAATGATGGCAAATTCTGAATGTGCAGAAAACAAAGAAATGCAGGATTTATTGCATGAAGCTGAACAAGTTGGAAAAAATACTTTGTAATGTGGGTTTGATTCTCTGGAGGTCTCCTGCAGGGCCGCTGTTACGGGTTCTGTCATTAGGAGACATGCTTGGTTAAAGGAACAAAATCTGCCTGACCATGTTAAAGCAAAATTATTAGATGCTCCTTTACAACATGATACCTTATTTGGTGTTAAGGCAGAAGAGGTGTTGAAGAAAATGGATGACAAAGCTAAATCTGTGCAAACGGTCAAGGATTTCTTACAGGTACAGCCACCTAGATTTAGCAGGCACTGGCCTACAAAGAACTGGTCCTTTCCAGTCTCAGACAGACCTCAACGGGGCAGATCCAGATGCCCTAGAGGCAGATGACAGCTGCAAGGATCCTACAGGTCTAAGCAGTGGAGTGCTTCTACCTCCAAAGGTGGATAAGACAAAGCACAATCATACAGGAAACAGTCCCTATGACCCCCCCCCCCCCCTGCCTGCACCAAGCACTTATCTTCTGGCAGCACCCTTAGGGGGAAAACTAGCACTTTTTTCCTCAAAATTGGCACATTATAACCCAGGACAAATGGGTTCTAGACATAGTGTCACAAGTCTACAAGTTTAATTTCCATACCCTGCCAAGGGCAAACGGTTGGCCAGACCTGCCAAAACATCAATGGGCAGAGGCTCGGAAACAAGTCGCAACTCTCATGGACATGAGGGCTATTCAACAAGTGTCACAGCAAGAACAGGGACAAGGATTTTACTCAAGACTGTTCTTGGTACCCAGAAAGGACAAAGCATGGAGACCAATACCTGACCTATCTATTCTCTAAACACTTTCCTGGATATACCAAAATTCAAGATGTTGACCTTACAGCAGCTTCTGCCCATGCTGGGCAGCAAGGCTTGGCTCATGACTTTAGACCTAAAAGAGGCATACGTGCATGTCCCAATCAGACAATCATGCAGAAGATACCTCAGATTCAGGGCTGGCTCAAAGCATTACCAATTCTCTGCACTGCCCTTTGGCTTATCTACTGCACCCAGGGTCTTCACAAAATGCCTGGCACCAGCAATTGCTTACTGCAGACAGAGGAATACAAATATATCCTTACTTGGACGACTGCCTCATACAAGCAGAGAACAAGGACATTCTACTACAGCATCTGACATTTGTGATAAGACTTTCAACATGCCTAGGGTACACAGTCAACAAAAATAAATCAAAACTATTAACCTCTCAAGAGATAATATTCCTGGGTGCAAGCTTAAATACAACTACCCAGATGGCTTATCTCACTCTAGACAAACAAAGGCAACTGACTACCTATTTCAAGGAAATGGCAACAAAGGCCCAGTTATCTGCAAGAAAAATTCTACAGGCTTTGGGCTTCATAGCATCCTGCATCTTGTTCTCTGACTCTCTTTTAGTCTGTTTAGACATATAAATGTTATTTGACAGTAGGTTGAATATCTGCCAACAAGAGCTAAGTAATCTTCCCTAAGCATGATGAGATAGGACTACAGCCACAAGCCAGTGGAAGTCCTTGAGCTTTTGTATAGGCCGAGAAGGAACCGTTAATTGGTTCCGAACCCAACCAGTACAGAATGAAGGCGAGATGGACAGCCCACATGGAACATTATGGTGAGTACATAACTTCTTTTTTTCTTTCTTTAGAGGCAGTGCAAGAGTAAGCACCTTGATTCCCCCTTGGAGCCTCCCTAGACATAGATCTTGAAGAATGGGAGGTTCCCCACTCCTGTTCGGAGGATACAGCATTTGATGAATTCCTAGAAATTATGAAACAGAGGGGATTGTGGCCAGTTGACTCTACCTCCCTGGAGGAAAAGTTCTTACAAGAAGCCAATAGGTCCTTCCTCCTGTAGCCTGGGAGGTACCACCCTCAGACTAGCTAATGTACATTGTTTTCCCCAAGACATAGAGATAGCTGGATGCAATGGAGCCTATCCCACATAAACCAGACAGTGTGTTACAGACCCCCAAAAATAAATAACATTGGAGCAATGACCACCTTGTTTATAGTGGTGTCAGTGGCCACCAGATGTGAGGTCCCAGAGTGCCCTCAGACTGCCCTTTGTCCAAATAGGGATTCACAGATGAGGAGCAGACTTGGAAAGTGAGTTTATGCATGCAGTACTTTTTTCATAGGAGTGATGAATCTACCTGGCGCATATGATAATATTTCAGAGGGAACTAGCAAACAAAACTGTGGAAACTCTAAAGCAGTTGTCAATGGGCGAGCTGTGTGAGCAGCTGGAGATCAATGTGGTGGCCAGTAATATTATTTCCTCATTGTCCTTGCACCCAGTACATAATGCAGCAGATATGGCAGCAAGCTTGTCTGGCTCAGGCATCGCTGTGAGTTTTCAAGCTTGATTTTGCAGAACACTTAAGGCATCTTTTGTCAGTGCTTCCCTAAAGGGATCTTTCTATTTTGTCAAAAAGGAAAAGACAAGCTACTGCAATGTCAGTAAGAGGGCAAGATATTCACTGCTGCTGGGATTAGATACTCCGCCCACAGTGATCCTTTAAGAAAAACAGAAGAGTGCCAAAAATGTAGGGGTTTGGAAATCCCAGTAGTCCCAGTATAAGCAGCAGTATGACAGAGGATCCTGTAGCAGAGAGAATTTCTGTAATAATCATTGCCAAAGATGGTCAACACGAGCAAGTGTTCAGAGGTCTCTTTCAAGGGTTTCCTCAATATGAACCTTGAACAGTTGCCCAAATGTCCCACTCTGTTGGCCAACTGCATGACTCCAGTCACAGCTCACATACACTTGCTAGGGGTCAAAATATTTCCCTCCTTAAACAGCTGTTGTCTCAAGGCACCTACTGTGGAAACACTTAATGTGATGTTGTCCTATCTCGCCTTCATTCTTCAGTGGTTGGGTTCGGAACCGATCCTCGGTTCTGATTCGGCTATTTACAAAAGCTTGAGGTCTTCTACTTCCTCGTGGCTGTATACCTATCTCATCATGCCCTAGGAGAGCTCCTCAGATCTCATTTGGCGCTAACAAAATCGGGTGCTTCCATTTTAGCTCTGGCTAAGTCTTTATTTTTTCTTCTAAACTTTTGAGATAATTGTGCCTTGTGAATTTGATAAAAATTTTATAAGGTTTAGTATGTTGTTTTTCACTTAGTGTGTTTGATCCATTGTTGTTGAGATTGTGCGATTGACCATCATTTTTTTCTCTAGGCCATTTTACCTCTTCCCTATCCCGACTCTATATTTTGTTATATTTCCTTATTTGAAATAAACTCGTTTAAGTTAGAGAGCTTTAAAAGTGTAATATTGTTATTCCTTTTCCCTGGTAAGCTTGTTTTAGAGAGCTACCGTTGGTTCGTTTAAGTTAGAGGGCATTTCTTCCCATTCGTACCCTTTCTCTAAGCAGATTCGTTTTATCTGAGAACTTTTTTCTAGTTCCACTGCTTAGGTGTTGCAAAAAAATAATTGTTATTAACAGTAGTAGTTTTTCTTGGTTTTATTATTGTTGGTTGCCATTGATATTACAGTGTCTAAGGATACTAAAGAATCTAAACCCTTGCGGTTTAAAAAGTGTGTTAAATGTAATCAAAAAATCTTTAACTGATAGTCACACAATTTGCGTGTACTGTCTTGGTGCAGTCCATCTGCAGGAATCATGTGCTATTTGCCATGCATTCAGCAGCAGAGTGTTGTTGGAAATGAAAAATAAGTTAATATTGAGAGGGTTAATAAAGACATCCTTCACAGAGGCTATTGAAGAGGGTCAGAGTACGTCCAAATTACCAAAATCTCCATCTTCCAGAACAGAGAAGTCAGGAAAAAGATCTTCTGTTTCTTCTGCTCATTTAGAGCAGTCAAAGAAATTGGCTAAAGTCATGCTCGGACCCGAAGATTGTGAGGCCTGAAAAACCTTCCTCCTCAGCTCCTGTTGTGGTTTCGGTGCAACGGAGTTTTCAATATGGAGCCAGTCCCCAGAACTGGAACTGGTCTCCCCAACTCTGAGATCTCCATTGCTCCAATGAGTCAGATCTCCTACTCCCTCCTGTCGATCATCCAGCAGCCTCTGCGATGATAATGTGGATCATGTGGTGCGGAGACTTTTGAGGATACCACCGCTGGCCAAACTATTGTCAACTCCAACTCAGAGGGATTTGGAGCCGATGAAGACCCCCCTTCATCGATTCCTCCTCCAATCCAGTCCGATACCTCAGAGCCAGAGTGTCTTGACCCGGTTGTAGTGGAACTGTCAGACCTGAGACATGCACTAGGATCTTCGGGCCCTACTACGCTTCGACATTCTCGGTTCTGTCTGAACTCAAGGTGTCCGGGAGGAGAGTCAGGTCGGACAGTTGTTGGATCTGAACTTGCTTCTCAGGGCTTCAGCACGGGTAAGCTCGGCTCCTACATCAGCCTCAGAGCCACCCCCCCCCCTTGGATCCGGGGATGCCTTCTGGTTCTTCGGAGCCAGAAGCTTCCTCAGATCAGGGGCGGGGGGCCTTCGAGGTGATGAGGAGAGTGCTGTCACTACTGACGGTTCCACTCCCAGGTACAGACATTCTTCCCCCAAAGGCTCCAGTATCTGTTTCAGTACCATTGCATCCACACAAATGTGGAGACCCAAAGTCTCAGGATGCCCTCTCTTCCAAAACCTTTGGAAGAGGTCCCTCGAAAGAGATTATGCAAGAGGAAGCATTTAGACTCCCCAGAGGAGTCCATTACTTCGGATATGAACCTCGATGACTCGGAAGGGTCCCCACGGCTGGAAGTCCATCAACCCTTCTGAGGAGGAGTCTGTATACCTGGAGGCTTTCGGATCTCACCCTTCCACCACTTTGGTGTCTCCACCCTTTGACGAACTCATGAATGTAGTTAGTCGAAGGGAGTGGGAGTCTCCAGACTCAGTAGAACCTGTTCCTCGTAGGCTAAATAAGTTTATTACTGCACCTTCGGACAAGGAGTTTCTTACAAAGGGTGTCCCAGTAGATGCTATGGTGGTGGCAGCCACCAAAAAGGAACTTTTAGACAGACATCCTCGTCTGTCCATCCACCGAACAAGGAGTCTCGTACGATGGACAGATATGGGAAGCAACATTTGCACTGAGATCGCTGAATTATCTGACTCATTTTACTAGGTTGCAGAGAGATCACCTGCAAGAGCTAGGAGGAGATACTCTGCAAGGCTCAGTAGCTGCGGGGGTTTCAGACAGGTTTCCTCTCAGCTCTCCACCTTAAATTCTGCAGTTAACTTCTGCATGAGGCTTATTTCTTACCCAGCAGATGGAACGAGCAGGGCAGCGGGATCAGGAATTTCCCTGAGGCGATATTCCTATATGCACTTGTGTGACTTTGCGGGGTCTTTTAAGACTACCTTTGTTAATGCCCCCTTCGATGGCTTGTCGCTCTTCGGGCCAAATGTTAAGGACACACTCACCAGATGCGAGCAAGAAGGAAAAACTCTGTGTCGTAGGAGTCTGTTTTTCACTACCTTTTAGACCTTACCCAAAAAGTCAAAAGGGAGGAAAATGAGGTTCTGAAAATCCCAGAGAGCTTTTCGGGATGCACATGGTGACTCCTCCCCCAGGGGCAGATGGGGAAGCAGTAATGGGAGATGCTGTCCATTTTGCAGAGGGAGTATGCAAATTCAGGGCGATAGGGATTTATTCTATGGTAGGCCCTTTCGCTTCTGAAGGGAGGGCCCGCCTGTCCATCTATGGAGGCAGTCGGGGGTTGCTTATCTTTGTACCCAGAAGCCTGGCTAGAAATAACAAAAGACAAGTGGGTACAAAAATAAATGATCCTGGATGTTCCACCCAATTAAAGGGAACAGGCAACTGTAGAAATTCAAAAGTTGCTAGACAAGAGTCATCCAGACAGTCCCCAGAGACGAAATTGGATCTGGAACTTACTCAAGGTTCTTTTTAGTTCCAAAGAAAACAGGAGACTGGAGTCCCATAGTGGATCTCAGCAGATTAAACAAAATCAGTAAGGAAAACAAAGTTCCAGATGGTAACACTGCAGTCGGTATTCCCCTTTCTTGGAAAAGACGATTGGATGTGCTCCGGTTGCATACTACCACATAAAAATGAATAGGCCATCCAGGAGTCATCTGTGCTTTGGCTGGGAGCCAGTCACGGTCAGTTTCGAGCTCTGCCCTTTGGTCTCAATACAGCCCCCAGAATGTTCACCAAGTGTATGGCAGTGGTCACGGCTCACTTGAGACATCTTGGATTCAGAATATTTCCATATCTAGACAACTGGCTGCTAACCGCCACCACCATGCATCTACTACTAAAAGCAAGAGACACCACATTGCAGCTCTGCTCTCACCTACGAATTATGATAAATTACGAAAAATCTGCCTTGTTGCCATCCCAACATATAGTCTTTATAGGGGCAGATCTGGACATGAAAAAGATGATGGCAAAACTTCCCCCAGAAAGAGTTTTAGTTCTGCAACATCAGGTCTCAAACGTTCTTTCCAAGAAAAGGGTACAGGCAAGAACAGTTCTGAAAGTCCTGGGAACCATGGCAACAGCGATTAAACTTAGTTCCATTAGCACGCATGCACATGAGAATTCTGCAGTGGCTACTGTTCACTCAGTGGTCATTGCAGGAACTACCTATGTCTCATCAAATTCTGATAACGGACTCCTGCAAGGAGGACCTTCGCTGGTGGCTTCACTCCACTCACGTAACATCAGGTCATCCCTTTGTCCTTTCACATCCTTTAGCCACAGTAACCATGAATGCCTCCCAGATAGGGTGAGGAGTGTTATCTGGGCAGGACAGTTCAAGGCACTTGGCAGGAACACGAGGCCCATTTGCACATCAGTATCCTAGAGATGAGAGCGGTGCTCTTAGCGTTGCAGGCACTTCAGGACTCTCTTCTGCTGGGGACTTTTGCAATTCAGACAGACAGCATGTCAGTTGTTTGGTACATAAGCAAACAAGAAGGAACTAGATCCTAACCCCTTTGTCGAGCGGCCCTAAGAGTATGGCAGTGGGCGACCTCCTCCCATCGCTTTCTGATAGCAATGCATATCCCTGAGAAATCCAGCGTGATAACAAACAAACTCAGCAGAGCGATTCTGATGCCTCACGAGTGGTCTCTAAAACAAGAAGTAGGAGATTATTTTCGGCAAATGGGGCCAGCCTTACTGCAACCTTTTTGCCTCATTCATGAACGCAGAATGCAGCAGCTATTTTGCCCGAATACCCTCCAGTCCGAGGGAGTCACCAAGGGATGCACTTGTACACGATTGGCCCTCGGGTCTACTTTATGCCTTCCCTCCCTTTCCCTGTTACCCAGCTTCTTCAGAAAGCCAGCTCATTGAGAAGCAGTCTGATTTTAGTCACCCTATACTGGCCTAGTCAGATTTGGTTCCCCTTCTGTGGCCTCATCTCCAGGAAGAGCCGTGGGTTCTGGACCCAGTTCCAGACCTTCTGACTCGTGTGTTGGAAATGCTCCACCCTTCTCTTCAGACACTGAAATTGACAGCTTGGTTGTTCCAATTCCAAATATAGGCAGGCTTCGTAACCTGTCTCCTGCTGTCAAACATGTCTTGATCTCGTCTCATAAGGCTTCAACGAGAAAACATTATATGAGCAAATGGAAAATATTTTCTTCCTGGGCATTACATAATCACATTGATCCTTTTTCTATGCATATAGGCTCGGTTCTTGAATTTCTAACAAAACTTCCATTCGAGTCCAGTTAGCATATCAGATTTTCATATAAGTGATTTAGCTCCAAATCTGATGTCTTGCAGACTATGCAAAGCCTTCCTGAAAGGCACTGTTTTGCTAAGACCAACCATTAAGACCCCTCTACCACCATGGGACCTGACTTTGTTTTGTCCTGTTTGATTCCTTTCTCCTTTGAACTGGCAGAATCCTGTGATCTAAAGTTCTTGACATGTAAAACAATTGCTTTGATTGCCATCACTTCTGCAAGAAGGGTTTCAGAGCTGCAAGCATTATCGATAAAGCCCCCCTATATATTGTTCCACAAAGACAGAGTATCCCATCGAACTAACCCATCCTTCCTACCAAAACTATGCTCACAGTCTAATTAAGTCAGGCCATAGAACTGCCAGTGTTCTTTCCCAGCTATGGCAACAAGGCAGCATATATGCTACACCAACTAGATGTACACATACAATTACGTTTCTACTTACATAGGAAAAAGGACTTCAGAAAATCTTACCAATTATTTGTTTCATTTTCAGAAGGTAAGAAAGGTTCTCCTGTATCTTAAGATCACACTTTCAAAATAGCTATCATAGGTTGGTACTAGGCTATCGGCCCTAGGGCCTATACAAGTCTAGCCATAACAATTCCCTGGATATTTCTTCCCACAATATTTACTTCCCTGGACTCCGGTCTAGCAGGGCAGGGCAATTGTATTAGCTCTACATACAAATCTAACAACAAAGATCTTCCCTGTAAAGTCAAGGGTCACTCTACGAGAGCCATAGCAAATTCTGCTTTTCGTGCTAGACTACCAATTGATACCATTTGTGTTGCTGCAACATGAGCAATTCCTCATACCTTTATCTCTCATTACAAAGTGGATTTGGCCTCCAGGAACAGGGCCTCCTTTGGGTCCACTGTTCTGAAGAATATTCTCCCGGGAGCTGCCCAAGATATATGGTGCTAGGGACCTTGTCCCAGCCAGTGAAGAATGAAGGCAAGATAGGACAACATCACATAAAGAAGTTATGTACTCACTATAACATTCAATGTGCATTGTCCATCTCACCTTCATTCTTACACCCCACTCTCCTTCCCCCAGCCTTTGGCTTCTGGAGGACCAAGCAGTCACATTTGGTATATAATGTTCTCTGACCTCCTTCATTGTTCTATAAAGTGCCAAAATAGTCCATTGGGAAGCTATTAGCAAACAAGACTGAGAAGCTCTCCTAGGGCATGATGGGATAGGGATACAGCCACAAGCCAATGGAAGACCTCGAGCTTTTGTAAACAGCCGAGTCTGAACCGAGGATCGGTTCCGAACCCAACCAATGAAGAATTAAGGCAAGATGGGCAACACACATGGAATGTTATTGTGAGTAAATAACTTCTTTTTTTGGCATGGGAATACTTGCTCCATCTGTGCCGATCAGTGGGGATCACAGTCAACCTAGCAAAATTGCAAGTGGAACTCTCGCAATCCTTAACATTTATTAGTTGTTGTTTAGATACAGTAAACCAGCATGCCAAGCTACCTCCAGAATGAATTATTGATATTATGCAAGCAGTGCTAGATCTGCCACACAAGTTGACACTCAGCACTTTTATAGTTGTCATGGTGTTGGGCTTTATGGCAGCCTTCATTCTGGTAGTATGAAGCACCAGACTAAATACAGAGAGTGTTTGCAGTGTATTCTCAGAACTCAGAGGATCCTAGCAATACAACAAATGAATGAAATTAGAGTTTTCCAAAGTTTGAGACACTAGCTGTGGTGAACAAAATTAGAGGATCTTGGTTCAAGTACTCATTTGGTTCATAGTCCCCACTGCAGCAGTTATCATGGGTGCATCTTCACTGGACACGGTAGTATCTAAACAGGATTGGCCGAAGAATGCACTTTTCAGAGGAGACCAAATAGCGCATTAATGTCTTGGAGATGAGAGCAGTCTTCCATGTGTTGGTGGCATTTTAAAACTTGCTCATTCGAGGTGCACTATCCATATACTTGGACAACACTGTTTTGGTATGGTGTATAAGCAAGCAGAGTGGAACTCTGTCTTACCCCTATACAATGAAGCTGAGTGTTTGGAAATGTGCCGTGACTTTACATCAGTTTTTGATAGCAGCACACATACCAGGGTCCTCCATCGTGATTGAGGCAGGTTGACCAGATGAGTTCTGCTCCCGCAAGTATAGTCCCTCAACAATTTTGTAGCAATAAAACTATTCTGCAGTTAGGGGAAACTTTGTTGTGATCTCTGTTTCACCGTTAAACTCCATATGCAACAGCCTTTTCTCTGTCATCCTCCAAGAGGGACGCCACCCAGAGAAACACATCCTTCCACATTATTTTGTTGGAATGATGGAGAAAAGGCTGTTGCAGGCCTTATTTTGTACATTCCCTTGTATTATATTTCATAATGAGAGAGTGTCACCAAGGATGAACCCATCCTTTGTGTCTAAAGTTGCCACTCAGTAAAATGTGAGCTACTTGTCATCTTCCAGTATTCTTTCTGAACCATTCTGATAGAGGAGAATACAAATTACATTGTTTAGATGTAAGTAGACAACTCGGATTTTACCTTCACGGAAGAAAACATTTTGGAAAGCATAACCTACTGATCCAGTGCTTTCTGTCCACCTCCGCCTATGGGCTTTTGGATCTGATGGGATCAGATGCCAGCAATTCAGCAGCTCCAAAGCTCCATCTCCTCTCCCATTATGTCCTGCATACCTAAATCTTCTCAGATCATATTTGCCACTCTTCAGGGTCAGACATATTGTCTGAAGAACCTGTTATGATAAGTGATAGTTGCTTATATTTTTTTTCCTTTTACAGCTTTCTAGTTGTTTGCCTCCTTTTCCAGGATATAATTGAGTTGCTCGTTACTTATCTATCAGACTAACAACTATGAAGATCGAAAGACTCTTCCTTTGACTGTTGGCTCTTCTGTACAGTGCGAGCATGTGGTAATAAAATTACCTCTCCCTTCTATTTCTTGCGTTAAACAACTGATGTGATGTTGTCCTATCTCTCTTTCATTCTTAACTGGTTGGGTTCGGAATCGATCTTCTGTTCCGACTCTGTCCTATGCAAAAGCTTGAGGTTTTCCACTAGCTCCTGGTTGTAACCCTATCCCATCATCCCCTAGGAAAGCTACCCAGATCTCGTTTTTCGCTAAATTAGATCGGGTGCTTCCATACTGGCTCTGGCTAAGTGGAATTTTCATTGTTCAGTTTTTGGAATAATTGTGCTTTAATTACCTTTATTATATTAGGTAGTGTTTATTGAGTAGTTAAACATGTTTGTTTCTGCTGTTTGTGCTGTTGGCCATTGTTTCCCCTCAAGGCTCTTTTTTTTTCTCACCCTATCCTGGCTTAAATTTTCTTCTCCAAAGCCCGTTTTTAGTTAGAGGGCTTCCTTTGTGTTTAAGGTTTTAGACTGTTTAAGTTAAAGAGCCCGTTTGACTGTAGATCTTATCTTCTCTAGAGCAATTCCCTTCTCTTAACTGGTAGGCTCATTTACGTTGGAGACCAGTTTGACTTTAGATTTTATCTTTTCATTCCTCTGTAATTTACTAGGCAAGCTCCTTTGAATTAGAGGACTGCCTTTGCCTGTTTAAGTTAGAGGGCATTTTTTGTCTCCTTCGTTATTTAAAAAAAAAAAAAAAAAAAAAAGTTGTTGTGGTTTAATTACCGTCTTGTTGTTGTTGTTGTTGCCTTTTTCTGAGAAGTCTACTAAGCATTCTAAAGATAGTAAACCCTTGGAGTTTAAAAAATGTGAAAAATGCAGTCAAAGGATGTCAATTACTGATGGTCATACAGTCTGTGTTTACTGCCTTGGACTGGTACACCTTCAGGAGTCTTGTGCTGTATGCCACTCCTTTAGCCATAGGATGCTGCTAGATAGAAAGAATAAATTAATTATCAGAGGAGTGTTGAAGACCCCTTTTTCAGATTCTATTAAGGTCAAGGTCCTTCAAAATCAGGCCATTCCCCCTCGTCTAAATCAGATCAGGAAAAAGTTCATCATCTTCGGAGACTCAATCGGAGCAGACAAAAAAAGTCATAAAAATTTTTCCTCTTTGGACTCTTTGTCAGGCTCGAGAAGCCTTCCTCCCTGGCACCTTTAGTTTCGGAGCCAGTATCTGCAACATTAAGATCACCCCTACTACAGTTATCTAGATCTCCTGCTCTTTCCTCTCGATCCTCCAGGAGCCTCTCTGATGATGATGTGGATTGCATAGTGCAGAGGCTATTGAAGACACCGGTGCTTGCCAAATTATTGTCTGATCCAACCCAGAGGGCTTAAGAACAGACCAAGCCTGCCCTTTCACCATTCGATTTCTCCTCTGAGCCAATCCCGGACTTCAGAGCCAGAATGTCTGGAACTGGTTGTAGTGGAACCGTTGGTGCCGAGAACTATCCCAGGATCTTCAGCCCCGACTGCTGCTCCGACGTCTTCAGTTCCATCTGAAGTCTTGGAGTCTAGAAGCTGACGCTGTCCAGTCGGGTACAGAGAGGGGAGTCTGATTGGACATTTTTCAGATCCGAACTTGCCTCTCTGGGCTTCAACATGGGTGAGCTTGGCTCCTGCATCGGCCTTGGAGCCAAGCCCCTCGGTTCCAAGAATGCCTTCTGGTTCTTCGGAATCAGGAGTTTCCTCAGATCAGGGGAGGGGGGCTTTCGAGGTGATGAGGAGGGTGCTGTCTCCACAGACAGGTCCACTCTCAGGTCCGCGGGTTCTTCCCCCAGACTCAGTGGAGCCTGTTCCCCAGAGGCCAACCAAATTCATAGCATCCCCTATAGATAAGGGCTTTCTTAGAAAAGGTGTCCCGGTAGATGCTATGGTGGTGGCGGCGGCCACCAGAAGGGAACTTTCGGAGACGTCCTCTTCTGTCCATCCGCCGATCAAGGAGTCTTGTACGATGGACAGATATGGAAAGCACACCTTTTCTTCAGTGACTTTTGCCATCAGATCCCTGAATTATCTCACCCACTTTACCAGACTTCAGAGAGATGATCTGAAGGAGCTAGGAGATTCTTGTCGAGGTTCAGTAGCTGAAGGGTATCAGAGAAGGTTTCCTGTCAGCTCTCCACCTTAAATTCAGTGGTCCAACTCCTTCATGAGATTCACTTCTTATGCAGTGGATGGAGCGAGCAGGGCAGCGGGTTCGGGAATTTCTCTGAGACATTCTTGGATGCGCTTGTGTGACTTTGCGGTGCCCTTTAAATCTTTTTTTGTTAATGCCCCTTTCGATGGCTCGTCATTGTTCGGGCCAAAAGTAAAAGACACACTAACGAGGCATGAACAGGAAGGGAAAACTCTCTCTGCCATAAGAGTCCATTTTTCCCTACCTTCTAGATCTTATCCAAAAGGTCAAATTGGAGGAAAAATGTGGTTCCGAAAATCCCTGAGAGTTTTTCTGGACACACGTGGTGATTCTTCCCCCAGGGGCAGAGGGGGAAGCAGTAATGGAAGACACTGACCATGTGGCAGAGGGGGTCCGCAGAATCAGAGCAACAGGGAGTCATTCCTTGGTAAGCCTTTTCAGCGCTTCTGAAAGGAGGCCCGTCTGTCCATCTCTGAAAGTAGTTGGGGGTCACTTATCTTTGTACACAGAAGCCTGGCTAAAAATAAAAAATAAGTGGGTACAAAGCATCGTATCCAGAGGCTACTCCATACCCTTTTATTTCCCTGTCCCAAACATGAAAAACTTCCCACATGTTCCACCCAGTCAAAGGGAACAAGCAACTGTAGAAATACAAAAGTTGCTAGAAAAAGAGTCCTCCAGACAGTCCCCGCAGACCAAATAGGATCCAGAACTTACTCGAGGTTGTTTTTAGTTCCAAAGAAAACAGGAGACTGGAGACCCATTCTGTATCTTGACAAACTGCAAGTCAGTAAGAAAATCAAAGTTCCGGATGTTAACACTGCAGTTGATACTCCCTTTTCTGGGACAAGACGATTGGATGTGCTCAGTAGACCTCCAGGGTGCGTACTACCACATAAAAATGGAGAGGCAATCCAGGAGTCATTTCCACTTTCGGCTGGGAGCCAGTCACTACCAGTTTCAAGCTCTGTCCTTTGGTCTCACTACAGCCACCTGAGTGTTCACCAAGTGTATGGCAGTAGTCACGGCTCACTTGAGACACCTAGGATTCAGAGTATTTTCGTATCTAGATGACTGGCTGGTAACCGCTACCACCTAGCATCTACTAACAAAAGTGAGAGAGATCACCCTACAGCTCTGCTCTCACCTAGGAATTGCAATAAATTACGAAAAATCTGCCTTGTTGCAATGTCAGCGTATCATTTTTATAGGAGCAGATCCAGATACGAAAATGATAGCAAAACTTCCTTACAAAAGAGTTCAAATTCTGTGGAGTCAGGTTCTACTCCTACTTTCCAAGACAAAAGTACAAGCAAAAACAGTTCTGAAAGTACTGGGAACCATGGCAGCAGCAATAACCCTAATTCCATTGGCACATCTACTTATGAGTATTCTACAGTGGTTACTATTCACTCAATGGTCCATGCTGGATCTACCCATGTCCCTCCGTATTATAATAACAGAATCTTGCAAGAAGGATCTTCGTTGGTAGCTTCACTCCACTCGTGTGACATTAGGTCGGCCCTTTCTTCTTCCACAACTTTTGGCCACAGTGACCACGGGTGCATTATCTGGAAAGGACAGTCCAAGACACTTGGCAGACTCGCGAGGCACACTTGCATGTCAATGTCCTAGAGATAAGGGCAATGCTTTTAGTGTTGCAAGCATTCCAAGACTCTCTCCCGCTAGGAACTAGTCCAGTAGAGACAACATGTCAGTTGTGTGGTACATAAACAAACAGAACCAGGTCTTACCCCCTTTGTTGGGAGCCCCTGAGAAAATGGCAGTGGGCAACCTCCTCCCAACATTGTCTGACAGCAACGCGCATCCCGGGGAAATCCAATGTGATGGCAGACACACTCAGCAGAGCAATTCTGATGCCTCATGAGTGGTCCCTAAAACAGGAAGTAGTGCGGATTATTTTCCGCAGATGGGGCCAGCCTTGCTGCAACCTTTTTGCCTTGTCCATGAATTCCAAATGCAGCAGCTATTTTGCCCTAATCCCCCCCACACACACACGTGGGAGTCACCAAGGGACGCACTTGTACACGATTGGCACTCTGGTCTCCTCCACGCCTTCCCTCCCTTTCCGTTGATACCCATAGTTCTTCAGAAGGCTAGCTCCTTGGGAAAGAATTTGATACTAGTCACCCCATACTGGCCTCATCAAATCTGGTTCCCCTTCCTTTGGCCTCATCTCCAGAATGAGCCGTGGATTCTGGACCCAGTTCTGGACCTTCTTACGCATGCATCATGGATGCTGTACCCCTCTCTTCAAACCCTCAAATTGACAGCTTGGCTGCTCAGATTTCAAACATAACCAGGCTACCTAACCTTTCCCCATCAGTGAAACATATCTTGATCTTGTTTCATAAGGCTTCAATGAGGAAGTTATCTATGAGCAAATGGAAAAGAGTTTATTTTTGGGCCTTGAATAACCGCATTGATCCCTTTTCTGCACCTATAGCTTCCATCCTTGAATTCTTGGCAAAAGTATTTAATGAAGGCGCAGCTGCAGCCACTTCTTGAGTTCAGTTAGCAGCAATATCCAACTTCCATATAGGTGACTCGGGGCCAAACGTAATGTCCCACAGACTTTGCAAGGTGTTTCTTAAGGGCACTGTTTTATTAAGACCACCCATTAAAGCCCCCCACCACCATGGGACCTGTACTTTCTCTTATCTCATTTGATTCTCCTCCCTTTTGAACCTGCATCTTCTTGTGATCTAAAGTTTTCAAAATGGTAGACAATTCTTTTGATAGCCATCACTTCTGCTAGAAGAGTTTCAAAGCTACAAGCATTGTCAGTAAAGACCCCCTACTTGCTTTTCCTCAAAGACAGAGTTTCACTACGAACTAACCCGTCCTTCTACCCAAAGTATGCTCAGAATCTAATTTGAACCAATCCATAGACCTACCAGTTTTTTCTCCAACTATGGCAAAAAGGCTATGCTACACCAACTTAGATGTGCATAGACAATTATGTTTCTACTTGCATAGAACAAAGGACTTCAGAAAATCTAACCAATTATTTGTATAATTTTCAGACTACAAGAAAGATGCTCCTGTATCTAAAGTCACACTTTCAAAATGGCTTTCAGATTATATTATTTCTGCTTATAAATCTCAAAACAAAAAACTCCCCGACAAAGTAAAAGGTCAATCTGAAGTAGTTAACTACATTTGTGCATCAACCTATGGGTTATTGGATCCACATCGGATCCGAGCCAGCAGTTTCCAACAGCTAAGATCCGAGCTCCAACCTCCTCCCCCTTACCCATAACTCCCTGCCATCCCTTCCTGACTTCAGATCTAGTTTGCCGCGGTTACACCAGCAGCTTGATCTCAAGCTTCCAGGTCTTCAAGAGTTTTTCTGTGAGAAAAATCTTTTCTTTTTCAGTTATAGTTAGTTTTTGAGTGAGTTTTGTGTGTGTGTTACCTTTCCATTAGTTTTAGAGTAATTGTTAGCCTTTCCTCCCCCATTTCTCATGAGAGCGTTAGAGTGTGTGTGTGTGGTTTTTGGGGCCTAGTGTGTGCATTTTTAGGTTATGATGTCTGAGGCCGCCAAAACTTTTTTCTCCAAGTGTACCGAGTGTGGCCGTAATCTTTCCCCGGCTGATGGCCACACTCAATGCGTTATATGCCTTGGGGTTGAACACCTGTCTTCTAGCTGCTCTATTTGTGCAGCGTTCAACCCCAGGGCTATCAGGGACCGGAGGTCGAAGCTGATTCTGGCAGGACTTCTGCCCCCGGACTCTGCTCCGTCCTCCGGTCCCTCTGTGGCTCCTGCCGCGTCTACGGATACTTCCCTTTCCCTGACCGGGACTCAACCTCCCACCTTGGGGCCAGGAGGATAGGGAAGCCAGGAGGGAGAAGTGCCGAGAAAAACACCACAAGCGGTGGGCCGAAGCCTCTGCTTCAGCCCCGCCAGCCAAGAGAGCTTCTCCCCTCGGGACGTCCGGGCCTTCTCCTTCCCGGCTCCGTTCTCCCAGCTTTTCGCCGGGGCCGGAGGAGGATGAGGCCCGGTCTCCCTTGAGGTCATCGAGGCGGCACTCCCATCCCGCCTCGGTGGCCTCTTCCAGGTCCATGAGAAGCCTAACAGATGCAGACTTGGACCGGATGATGAGAAGGTTCCTCCAGGCCCAGCTGCATATGGGAGTGCTCCTGCCTTCCCCCCTCCGGGGGGGAAGCTCAACCCCTTTTTTCGCCCTGATTGCTCCTTCCCCAACCCGCTTTATGGGTTCAGGGTCTACGGAGCCGAGTAGCGTCGGAGCCGGGGGAATGTCTGCGTCGATGGAGTCTGGTACTTTGGCGCCGACAGCACCCTCGAGCCTCTCAGGTCCCTTTTCTTCGGATCCAGGCTCTCGAAGTCGAGAGTTGAGCTTCGGATCCGAGGCGGTCAGTATGCCTTCGGCTCCAGCTAGGTCGGAGCGTACTGGCCCTTCGGATCCGATCGCATCGGCTCCGGCCGCGATCTGCTTGTCGGATCTGAGGGAGGGTCTGCTCTCGGATCCTAGGGAGAGCGGCTCTCCTTCGGCATTCGATGTGGTGGAGAGGGTTCTGTCGGGATTCCAGGCCCCCGGCCTTAGCTACCACTCTACCCTGCACTCCCTCCCAAACTGGTCCGACTTCCATTACCCGGCCCCAGGGACAGCCTGCTTAGACGTCCCAGATAGTTCCCTTGTTGGAACAGGATGTGGTTGGCGAGGCCTACTTGGACAGCCCCCCCCCGAGGAAGTTCCTCACAAACGCAAGTGCAAAAGGAGGCACTTGGACTCCCCTGAGTCTTTGACAGGGGACACGGACTTGGAGGAAGGGGAAGGTTCCCCAAGATCACCCCCCCCCCCCCGAAGACATCTCATTTGGAGACATTATGGAAATGCTCAGGATCAGAGGGGTGTGGTCCGCCCCAAAGCCTAACTCGGACGAGTCCGTGTTCCTGGAGGCGTTTGAAGCAGGCCCGTCTACCTCTTAGGTGTCCCCTCCAGCCGATCCCCTGGTAGATCTGATCACTACCAGGGCATGGAAGGAGCCGGACACTGTGGAGCCCATCCCTAAGAGGCCAGACAGAATTCTTAGCCCCCCTTGGACAGGTCACATTGGAGTAAGGGAACACCCCGTAGATGCCATGTTGGTGGCGGCAGCCACCAAAAGGGAACTGGCCCAGGAGAGTCCCTCGGTCCATCCCCCGGACAAGGAGTCTCGGGCGATGAATCGTTTGGGGAAGCGGATGTTTGCTTCAGCCACCTTCTCCATAAGGTCGCTGAACTACATGGCACACGTCATACGGCTCCAGCAGGATCTTATTAAAGAATGCGCTGGGTCGCCCCCAGAGTCCATGTCGGCAGAGGACAAACAGGTGTACTCTACCCGAATGGCCACTCTCAGGTCTTTTTCCAATACCTCCATGCGGCTACTGTCCCATGCTACGGAAGGAGCCACTAGAGTTAGTGGAGCGGGCGTCGTCTTAAGGCGACAGGCATGGCTCCGCCACTGTGATTTCGCGGAACCCTTCAAGGCGTCATTCGCTGATGCCCCGTTTGATGGTTCTGCCCTCTTTGGCAAGACCGTACGCCCTTGGACCAGAGCGAGAAGGACGGGAAGACGTCTGCCATCGGAGTCCGCTTCACTGCTCCCCAGAGGTCCTTCTCAAAGGACCAAAAGGGACAGAAGAAGATGTGGTTCCGAAAGTCTCAACAATCCCGTTTCGCTCCGGAAAACCCATCCTTCAGAGGCAGAGGAGGACAGGGTGGACGCCACCCAAGAGGCAGAGGGGGCCCGAAGAACTTTGCGTCCAGAGAACCTTTCTCTGATCGACCCACGCAGCAACCCTGAGGGGTTACCCAACTGCTCCACTCTGGAGGCAGTCGGGGGTGTTTCTCGAAGCAGCTTGGGAGTCCATCACGACAGACCGCTGGGTGCTTCGAATTATATCCAGAGGCTACGAGATTCCCTTCCTCCATCCCCATCTCAGACCCAGATACCTCCCCGATGTCCCACCCGATCAGAGGGAGGCCGCAGCTGCAGAAATTAGTCAGCTGCTAGAAAAAGGAGCGATCCAGCACGTCCCCCCAGACCAGTACGGATCAGGCTTTTACTCCAGGTTCTTCTTGGTGCCAAAAAAGACGGGGGAACTTAAGACCAATCCTCGACCTATTCCTCTTGAACCTGGCAATAGCCATAGAAAAGTTCCGGATGGTCACTCTTCAATCCATTCTCCCCCTCTTGCAGGAGAACGACTGGATGTGCTCCATAGACCTCAAGGATGCGTACTACCACATCTTGATAGACAGACGATCCAGGAGGTTTCTCCACTTCAGGCTAGGAGCCAGCCATTACCAATTCAGGGTCCTCCCCTTTGGTCTCACCACGGCCCCCCGGGTGTTCACCAAAGTGTTAACGGCGGTAGCGGCCCACCTGAGACTCCAGGGAATTCAGGTCTTTCCATACCTGGATGACTGGCTCCTAACCATCCCCCACAAGGCATCTACTCTGCACAGCCAGGAATTTCTTTCTTCGACTAGCTCCCCGGCTGGGGATCACAATCCATGCTGGAAAATCCTCCCTGCTCCCAACTCAGATCATAGATTTTATCGGAGCCAGATTGGACACAAACCAGCTCTTAGCCTTTTTAACTCCGGACCGGATGCGATCTCTAAGACTCCATTTGCAGGCCATTCTTCATTGCCCAGCCCCTCCGGAATTGGTCCTGAGGCCCTAGGCTCAATGGCGGCTGCCATCAATCTCCTTCCCATGGCGCGCCTAAATATGAGGATTCTGCAATGGACCCTCCAAGTCCAACGGTCCTTCCTACGTTATCCCCTGAGCCATCCTGCCCCTCTCAGCAGGGTTTGCAGGAGAGCCCTCTTATGGTAGCTCTAGTCTCCGGACCTCCAAAAGGGGCACCTCTTTTCTATGTCCCCTCCCCTAGCCATGGTGACCACGGACGCCTCTCGCCTTGGGTGGGGGGATGGACATTGTTTGAGCAGGACCGTCCAAGGCACGTGGAACCAGACGGAGACCTCACTGCATATCAATGTCCTAGAGATGAGGGCGGTGCTGTTAGCGTTGCAAGCACTTCAGAGCCTTCTTCCCGTCGGGACTGTTGCGATCCAAACGGACAGTATGTCAGTCGTTTGGTATATCAACAAACAAGGGGGAACCAGGTCCTATCCACTTTGTCGAGAGGCCATGAGAGTTTGGGAATGGGCGATTTCCACCAACCACTTTCTCATAGCGATGCACATTCCGGGCCGGTCCAACATCCTAGCGGACAAATTGAGTCGCACCATCCTCTCGCCGTACGAATGGTCTCTGAATCCCAAAGTAGTGAAGTAGGTCTTCTCCAAATGGGGTCAACCTTGTTGCGATCTTTTCGCCTCTCCTTCAAACACGAAGTGCAACACCTACTTCGCTCTAATTCCCCCACCCGGGGAATCACCAATAGACGCTCTGGTGCATGCTTGGCCACCCGGTCTACTTTATGCTTACCCACCTCTTTCCCTGATGCTGAAGTTTCTGCAGAAAGTCAGATGGTTGGGGAGCACAATAATCCTCATTGCCCCATTCTGGCCTCGTCAGGCATGGTTCCCATATCTATGGTCTCATCTAGTGAATCCTCCTCCCTGGATTCTAGATCCTGTCCTGGATCTGATATCTCACCCTTTGGGCCTGCCGGCCCCGAACCTGGACAACCTCAAGCTCACGGCTTGGTTGATCCAGTTCCACTGTTAGCTAGGACTCCCGGTATCTCTTCCCCAGTCAAAGCGATCCTAGTAGCTGCTCACAAGCCGTCTACTAGGAAAGTTTATCGTAGCAAATGGAAACACTTTTCTATTTGGGCAGAACATCAGAAGCTAGACCCTTTTACAGCTCCGTTACCAGCTCTGCTGGATTTTCTGTCAGGATTATTTGATTAGGGTGCTAGCTCTTCCACAGTCAAAGTCCAGTTGGCGGCAATCGCTCATTACCATGTTGGATGTGATCTTGGCCCTTTGACCTCATCCAGATTGTGTAGGGCCTTCTTAAAAGGCACCTTCTTACTAAGACCTCCGGGTGAAGGATGTAATTCCTCCTTGGGATTTATCGCTGGTACTCCAGGCTTTAACAGCTTCTCCCTTTGAGCCTGCTGCTTCGGTAGATCTCAAAATTTTATCCTGGGAAACAGCTTTTCTGGTTGCTATTACTTCGGCGAAAAGGGTTTCAGAACTTCAAGCCCTTTGTGCCAAGCCACTGTACTTGACTTTCCACAAGGATAGGGTATTCCTCAGGACCTATCCCTCTTTTCTGCCCAAAATTGCTTCTGAATCTAACATCAACCAGTCTATTAATTTGCCAGTCGTCTTTCCCAATTACCAAAATAAAGGCGAATACAAGTTACACTCTTTGGATGTACACAGACAGTTAAGATTCTATTTGCACAGGGCAGCCGGTCATAGGCAATCAGACCAGCTGTTTGTGTCCTTTGCTAAATCCAGTTTGGGGAAATCTGTTTCTAAAGTCACACTGTCCAGGTGGATTTCCCAGTGTATTCTCCTGGCTTATGAGAGTTCTGGCCGGCCTGGTCCTCATGAAGTCCATGCCCATTCTACTCTGTCTGTTTCTACCTCTTAGAGTTTCGTTGGATGACATTTGCTCTGCTGCCACGTTGGCTTCTTCTCATACATTTATAAACCACTGTAAGTTGGATCTGCTTTCCAGAGGGAGAGCATCCTTTGGCTCCTCAGTGCTCTGGAACATCCTTCCATAAGGGCCTCCCAAGATTCAGGTAGCTGGGAACTCTGTCCCATAGGTTGATGCACAAATGAAGTTAACTACTTCAGATTAAGAAGTTATGTACTCACCATAACGTTCCATCTGAGTAGGTAAATTTCATTTGTCCGCAACCATCCCTCCCTCCGTCCCCCTGTCCTCTTCGGATGTTCATAGATATTCCTGCTTCATGGTGGATTGTATCCAGTTTGCACTAGGCAAGTTGTGATTGCAGGTCTTGCTTTTAGGCAAACTCGATCTGAGGTCAGGAAGGGATGGCAGAGAGTTATGGGTAAGGGGGAGGAGCTTGGAGCTCGGATTTTAGTTGTTGGAAACTGCCGGCTCGGATCCGTTGTGGATCCGATAACCCATAGGTTGCTGACAAATGAAGTTTACCTACTCAGATGGAATGTTAAGGTGAGTACATAACTTCTTATTCTACAAGAACCATAACAACCTCTTCTGCCTTTCGGGTCAGGCTACCATTTGTGCTGCAGCAACTCTGACAAGGCCTCATACCTTTATCACTCATTACAGAGTGGATTTGGCCTCCAGGAACAGGGTCTCGTTTAGGTCCACTATTCTGAAGAATATTCTCCCTTGAGCCACCCAAGAAAGATGGTGCTAGGGATGTTGTCCCAACCAGTTAAAAATGAAGGTGAGATAGGACAACATCACATAAAGAAATTATGTATTCACCATAACGTTCCATGTGTGTTGTCCATCTCGCCTTCATTCTTACATCCCACCCTCCTTCCCCCAGCCTTGGGCTTCTGGAGGACAGAGCGTATAAAACTGGTAATTAATGACCTTTGACTTTCTTCATTGTTGTATAAAATATTCAGTAGTTTTATTTGATACCTATTGTTGTATCAGCAAACAAGATCTGGGTAGCTTTCTTAGGGCATGATGGGATAGGGTTACAGCCACGAGCTAGTGGAAGACCTCGAAGTCCTATCACCTGCACTCACCCTTTTTGATCATCACTCTAGATATAGAGTTCTCCGCAGAAATCTCCACCACTTGGGTCCAGTCCTCTACCATTACGATCCAAGAGCCAGAAATATATGTGCACTGTTCCACTAAGTCATCCTCACCAGCTACTTCTGCTAGGTGTACAGTGTCCACTTGGATTATCAAAGAATCTGATTTGGACAACTTCATGCCAAACTTTGTGAAGGCCCATATGGACCTGGGGATCATTCCTTCCTTTTCAGCTGCAAGGGTAGAGAGAGTTTCCCCAAACGTCCCTTCACATTCCCCCTTTTCCTGTCCACCCTTAATCATTAATGATGCTGGATAAGATGCCTACCTGTGTTGCTTCTGCATTAGTGCCAACAGTTTGGCTGACTTCAGCAAAAACCCCACCTTCATGTATTCAACCCTAGTGCAGTTGAAGCTGTCTGCATCCCTGAGCTGTAGGGTCAGAGTTGACTCTGAACTTATCAGAGCCATCCTTGCTTCAGGTGCATAGACCCTGGACAGCACAGTACCAATCTCGGCATCAGACCCAGCTGGGTTGGTGTCTGTGGTGGGATTTCTTCTAGGTCTGTGGATAGTAGGGGATCCTTCCCCAGTTGTATGTCTTTGACTTCAGCTTGTGATGTAACAGAGAGAACACTCTCTCTCTCTGAGGTGGGATCATCTTAAAGTGCCTGATCCATCTAGATCATCTCATCTTTGTGGAGCTTTGGTTTCTCTTGAACTTGTCCAGGGCAGCTTGCATCCAAAGGCTTTGAGCTTCCCCTGGCCTGAGGTTCCCATGGTGCTTCAGTGTGAAAGAAAATCCAAGTCTATTTTGGACGTTAGCAGACTGAACGTTTTCAGAAAACAGACCCAAGTTTTACAGGTGGTGATGCAGCCCACTCAGCCTCTATGAGGAAGGACTATTAGATGTACTTGATGGACCTCAGAGATGCCTCAACCCCCCCCCCCCCCCGAAGGGGTTTATAAGAAGATGCAGTGTAAGAGGAAGAATTTGGATTCCCCTTAAGAATCCCTGATGGAAGATTTTGACCTCGATGAAAGGGAACGTTTGCCTAAATCCCCTTTGATGATCTTCTGGATTTGATAAGACAATGGGGGGGGGGGGGTTGGACCACCAAAGCCCATTCCCTGGAAAAGTTGGTCTTTCTTAAAGCCTTTGGTGTGGACCCAGCCACCTCTTGCGTGGCACCACGTCTGGACCCATTCAAAGACCTTTCGTCCAGGAGGACATGTAGAGAACGAGAAGTGATAGAGTCATTACCTGGCAAACCTGACAAGATTCTGCTCCTAAGGATAGGTTCCTTTGTGGAGCAAGGGTCCCACAGATGAAGCCATTATAGTTACTGCAACCATGAAAAGTGAAGTCTGTGAAGAGAAGTGTATTGGTTCATCCCCTGAAGACAGTCAGGGACACTAGACCAATTTAGAAAACACACACATCTTTCAGGAACCTTTGCTGTCCATGAATTGAGCTATGTGGCACATTTGACTAGGCTTCATAGAGACCTCATCACTGAAGTTATCATACTAGTGGCATCACATCCTTCTCCCAAGTCTCTTACAACCTTGGAGGCTCAGATGGCCACCCTGATATCTGAATCTAATGTTTCTCCTTGTGATGCATCTCAAATGCCATGGATGTTATAGTGCAGTGAGCACCAGCATTGCAATTTGCCGTTATGGCTGGATCTGCCTGTGCAGTTTTGCAGAGTGCTTCAAGGCATCCATCCTTAATACCCCTTTTGATGGGTCCACTTATTTGGCCCCAAAGTTAAGAACATATAGACCTAAGAGCAAACACGATGGCAAGACTTTGTCTGCCAGTGAGTTTTTCCACCTCTGTTAAGGACTTTTTCTAGCAATCAATGGGAAAGGGTGGGCTGTCCTTCTGCATATTGCAGCAGTTTTCCCAGGACAGTCCAGGTGAGGGTGCCCCAAATGGCAGAGGGGGAACTACTATAGGGGCAGGGGTGGTCCACAGAATCAGGGCTTCAGAGTACCCTTCTCTGGCATGCCCTTCCATCAGTACTGAAAATCTGACCAACTGATGTGCTCTGGAAGCAATCTGTAGGTGTTTGGCTCTCCACCCCCAAGCTTGGGAGGCCATCACTTTGGTTGCCTGTGTGTGGAGTCATTTCCAGAGGATACACCATTCCATTTCAGTTTACGCCAAGTCTGAGACAAAAATTTGTTCCAGATGTAAAACTCCACTAACAAAGGGAAGTAGCAGCAGAGACCCTAAAGCTGCTCAAAAGACGTCATCCAAGAGGTCCTACTCCCACCAGATTAGAGAGGAACAGGAGGGGGGGCGGGGCTATTCAAGATTCTTTTTGGTGCAAAAGAAAGCCAAGGACCTCCAGCCCATTTTGGATGATGGTGATTCAGTCCATTTTACCTCTAGTGAGGAGGGACTATTAGATGTGCTTGGTGGTCCTCAAAGATGCAGACTGTCTCAAAGATAGAGAGGCATTCCAGGAGGTTTCTGCAGTTCAGGCTGAGAGCCAGTCTCTCCCTCTTTCAAGCACTGTCCTTTACTCTCACGACAGCTTCCCATGTGTTCACCAGATTTATGGCAGTGGTAGCAGTTTGGATCAGGCTGCAGAGATTGTGGATCTTTCTGTACCTGGATGACTGGATCTTCACAGTGACTTCAAGGGCTCTGTAGATTGATGTGTGACAGAACTTTCTCCATCTCTGCCAGTCCTTGCTTATCACAGTCAATTTTGACAAATCCAGTCTGGAATGTGTTCAAGTTTATCAAATACCATTTGGACGCTACCAGTCATATTGTCAGAATTTCTCCCTTGAGGCTGCTAACCCCACAACTTAAAGCCATTTGAGTATTGTTAATTTAGAGGCTAAACGCCTCCTTGGTTCTTTGTCTTTTGTCTTCTCTGTTTCATGGCTGCTACAATCTCTCTTGTCCCTGTAGCTAGGTTCTTCATTAGAGTTTTTCAGTGAAGACTCTGTCCACTGGTCTATTACACCTCGTCCATTGAATCTTCCTGTTAGTTGCACTGACATCTGTCATTATGTCTCTTAGTGGCTGATGTCTGATCATGTTGTAGAAAGTTCATTTGTTTTTCCACAGCCCATGGCCACAATAACCACAAACGCTTCCTTCCTTTGGTTGGGTGGCATTATGCAGGGAAGGTGGCCCAAGGTACCTGGCTCCAATCAGAGGCCTATCTACACATCAGTGTTTTAGAAGCAAGCAAACGTCCTAGCATTGCAGGCCTTTCAGAACTACCTCCCCAAAGGTGTGATTGGTATCCAGACCAACAACATGGTAGTGGTTTGGTGCATAAACAAAGGGGAACCTGGTCTTATCCCCTGTTTCGAGAGGCTTTGAGGATATGGCAATGGGTGATGTCCTCGTAATGCTTTCTGATAGCAAGGCACATCCTGGGGAAATCCAACATTCTAATGGACAAACTCAAAAGGAACTTTCTAATGCTGCACAAGTGGGCCCTTAATCCATAAGTGTCTGTACAGATTTTCAATCGCTGATACCAGCTATACTGCGATCTAATTGTAACCCCTTCAGCACTAAATGCAGCATCTTTTTTGCCCTGATCCCTTTCCAGGGACACTCCTCGAGAAATTCTCTACTACACACTTGTCTCCCTGGGTCTTCTTTATGCTTGCCATCCATCGCTCCTGATGGTCATGTTTTTGCAGAATCTTTCTGGCCAAGACAAGTCTGGTTCCCCATCCTGTGGCCTCAACTGTTGCACCCTGTTTGAGTTCTGAATCCTGCTCTTGATTTGGTATCCCATCCATCTGGTCAGCCTCAATTAAATCTGAAATCCCTCAAGTTGACTAATTGGTTCCTCCAGTTCCAGTGATGACCAGAAATCCCAAGTTTTTTTTTAAAGAGTTGTATATATATCCTTTCCTTTTCTCAGAAGACCGCAACTAGAAAGGTTTATGGTAGTAAGTGGAGGAGGTTCTTTATTTTGGGTATTTCTAAGGGCTGGGACCCCTTCTTGTGCCTCTTTAGAGGCAATGGTAGCAGGTCTTTTTCAGTCTACAGCTTAGTTATTTGACTGTTAAGGTATGGCTGATGGCCATTCCAAATTTCCATTTGGGTCAAGACCATCTGCCAATCACTTTCATAAGATTTTCAAACATTTTTGAAGGGTACCTTTCTGCTTTGGCCTTCAGTAAGGAATCCAATTCCTCCTTGGGGCTATCCACTTCTTCAGGCATTGATCAGGGCTGTCTTCAAAAGCACTGCTTCTGTAGGTTTAAAGTTTTTCTCACATTTTTGATTGCAGTTACTTCAGCCAGAAGCATTTCGGATCTGCAAGCTTTATCCAGCAATCCACACTACCTTATCGTTCACAAAGACGAGTTTAATTCTGAGCAAATCCTTCTTTCTAGGTGTGGTCTCCGAGTCTAACTTAGTCAATTCAGCTGCCCCCCCCCCCTTTTTTTAAGCAGTAAGTAACAATGACAGGGCGGCCACGGTGGTGCAGCGATTAGCGTTGCCGCCTCACAGCAAGAGGTTCTCCGGTTTGCTTCTCAGCTGGGGTGCCTTCTGTGCAGAGTCTGCATGTCCTCCCTGTGGTCGCGTGGGTTTCCTCCCACATCCCAACGACATGCTGTAGGTGGATTGGACACTCTAAACTGGCCTTAGGTGTGCGTGTGTGTGCCTTCTGTGGAAGGTTGGGTGCCGGGCTGGCAACTCGACACTGTAAAACTCCACTGCCAATCGTGAGTGGACAGGTGATTCACTGTGGCGACCCCTAACCGGGAAAAGCCAAAAGAAGTAGTAGTAAGTAACAATGACAGATTATATGCTCCATTGTCAGTTGAAATTTTATTTGGGTAGGACCAAACACATCAAGAAGTCAGACTAACTTTTTGTGTTCTTTTTTATAACTAAGTTGGGAGAACTAGTTTCCAAGGTAACTTTGTCCACATGGCTTTCTGATTACATATCCTATCCATGAAAGGTGTATCCCTACCTATTAAGCCATAAGCCCATACTACTAGGGCAGTTGCTAATTCTGCTCCCTTTTCTTGACTATGTTTCTTTAGACAGTATCTGTGCAGTGGTTACCTGGTCTAACACTTGTACCTTTGTAGCCCATTCTAAACTAAATATTCATTTCAGGTCTAGGATGTCTTTTGTTTCTTCCATTTTGCTGAATATTCTTTCTTGATACAACCCAGATGTTCATCGTGTTACCCTGCTGCAGTCATCACACTTGGGTTATCCTGCCGTCAGGCAGTCCCGCAGTCGGCCCTAATTCCAAAGTCTTGGTCCGGCGTCAGTTGCTGTCGCTTCTTCCCTGACGTCAGTGCACCAGGGGTATATGAGAGGTATCCGACGCCATTTTCTTCAGTCTTTCTTGCTGCGTGGTGCCCGAAGCAGAAGCAGTTCGCAAGTGCCGGTCGGCCGACACCTGAGATTTTCGAATCGAGTTTCAGTCCGAAGTCTTCAAAGCGAAGTACCCCGTTGGGGAACCTTTTCTTGCCTCAGTCCGATGTCAGAAAAAGTTAACAATTGCATTTCTTGTGGGAAGCAAATACCTCATAAGGACTTTCATTCTTTTTGTATACCTTGCCTAGGCCCAGAGCACGACGTCACTGGTTGTCGGTTTTGTGCTAGGTTCAATAAGTGAACTATAAAGCGACGCTTTGATTTTGCACGATACTACTTCGGTAGGAAATTTAATTATACTATGCCGTCGGAGCAACCGACTACCGGCGTGCATAAAAAACGCAAAGATAAAGAAAGGCAGCCTAGATCCAAGCCAGACTCTGAGGCCTCGGCTGGGCTGGTCGCCGGTTCTTCGGTTTTCAGTGAGGCGTCTACGCAGCCCCTGGCTACCACTGAATTGGATCCCCAGACCGCTTCGGATTCTCCAGCAGAGAGTTCTAAGCCGACGCAGCCATTTTCTTTAAGCTCTACCGACGACATTGCAGAAGGAGAAGCCGGTGCTGTAAGAAACACCTTTGGATGTTCATCGTGCATACAGCTGCAGTAATCACAGATGGGTTTTCTGCCGTCAGGCGGTCCCTCGGTCGGCCGAATTCCAAAGTCTTGGTCCGGCGTCAGTTGTCGTCGCTTTCTCTTCTGACGTCAGTGAGGCCAGAGTATATAAGACACAGCCGACGCCATGTTCTTCAGTCTTTTTTGCCGCGCGGTGCCCGAAGCAGAAGCAGTTCGCAAGTGCCGGTCGGCCAGCTCCTGAATTACGAAAATTTTGGAAACCGAAGTCTTCATTAAAGCTAACTACCCCGTTGGGGAAACTTTTCTTGCCTCAGACCGATGTCAGAAAAAGTTAATAATTGTATTTCTTGTGGGAAGCAAATACTGCATAAGGATTTCCATTCCTTCTGCATACCTTGTTTAGGCCCAGACCACGACGTCTCGGGCTGTCGCTTTTGCGCTACCTTCAATAAACACACTATTAAGCGTTGGGCGGAGTTCGCCCAACACTATTTTGGTAAAGCTTTTGATTATAAAATGTCGTCGGACACTCCCGACTACCGTTTTGTCCAAAAAACGCAAGGAAAAGGACCAACACGCGAGGCCCGCCGCCGACACCACGCCAAAACAGGCTACACGTGGTCCGGTTCTCAGCGAGACGCCTTTGCAGTCCCTGACTACCGACGACACTCCTTTGGCGGTGTCCTCTGTACCCGAGACCGCTGGGACCTCGGCCCTTTCCCAGACTACAACCACCGAAGCCTTTGCTAATGTTGAGCCTACTAATGTGGACAGGTCCACTTCCACCCATGGTGTCTTTAGACCCTCATCTTCTTTTTCCATTAAGGCCTTTACTAAATCCAAAGCAGCCAGGCACCCCAAGAGGCCTGTTGCACAGGGCCCAACTCCAGGTCCCATGCCTAAAAAACAGATGCTTAAAATGGCTGAGGATTTAATTACTCTTATCAGAGGTTCTCAACCCCCTCCAGACAAGAGACCCAGAGTGGAGGAAGATTCTCCCTCTTCTGATCAGGGATCCATTTTATCAGAACATTCTGATGCAGAGGAACACTCTTACTCCCCTTTTGAGGATTCGGATGCAGAACAGTCCATCCCTTCTGTATCTCCTCCTGAGGATTTTTCCTTTGGGGAAACCTTGCACACCTTGAGGGAACACTTCCATTGGGAAGGCCAAGACTTTTCCGATTCTAAGAAAAGGCTTAGGGAATTTCTTTTGTTACCTCAACACAGACCTCTGGCAATACCCCCTGTTTTGGACATACTTGATGATGTTTATTCGGAGGCTTGCCTTAACCCGGATTCTCTGCCTCCTGCACCAGTCAAACCTGATAGGTATTACAGAGTACCCAACTCTCACCAATTTTTCTTCAAAAGTCATAATGCTGACCCTGAAACCATTTCACAAGGCCCCAAGGGATTGAAGGCCTCCACTGCCAAGAATCCACTTCCAGCAGAAAGGGAGTCAAGGTCTTTAGAAAGGTGGGGTAAAAAGGTATATACCTCAGCCACCCTAGCCATGAGGACCTTAAATTGTCAGTTTCATATGCTTAAATATCAACAGTTCCTGTTATCACAATTAAGGAATAAAATGTCTCAACCTGTACAACCAGATTTAAAGGAGTTACAGGATATGATGCATAGTGCAGAACAAGTGGGTAAACACACTTTACAATGTGGTTATGATGCACTAGAGGCTTCAAGTAGAGCTGCTACAGGATCAGTCATTCGCAGACATGCCTGGCTTAGAGAACAAAACTTGCCTGATCATGTCAAAGCTAAACTTCTAGATGCTCCTTTACAAAGGGATGTGCTGTTTGGTACTAATGCTGAGGAGATACTATGGAAAATGGAAGAAAAAGCCAAATCTATGCAAACTGTCAAAGCCTTTTTACAGGTCCAACCACCACGTTTTAGCAGAAATTGGCCTTCAAAAAACTGGTCCTTTCCAGCCACTGACAAGCCCCAAAGAGATAGATACAGACGCACAAGGGGCAGAGGGCAATTACAAGGATCATATAGAGGACGACAATGGCAAACTTCAGCACCAAGAGGTGGCGAGGACAGTGCACAACAATACAGGAAGCAAACCCAATGACTCCCTCATTTTCATGCCAAGCACGTCTCAGCTGGCAGCACCTTTGGGATTTGGGAGGAAATCTAGCATTATTTGCAGCCAATTGGCATATTGTCACAACAGACAAATGGATCCTGGACATTATAAACAGAGGCTACAAATTTCATTTTCACACTCTTCCAAAAATGAGAGGCATGCCAAACCTGCCACAGAATCAAAGGGCAGAGGCACAACTACAAATTTCAAAGCTCATAAGCATGAGAGCTATTCAAGAGGTACCTACTCACGAACAAGGTCAAGGTTTTTATTCAAGACTTTTTCTGGTACCAAGGAAAGGAACCTACTGGAGACCCATTTTGGACTTATCCATCCTAAACACATTTCTACTCGTACCAAATTCAAGATGCTCACATTACAGCAACTTCTTCCCATGCTGGGCAAGGAGTTTTGGCTGGTAACATTGGACCTCAAGGAGGCATACCTGCATGTCCCAGTCAGACAAAGCTGCAGAAGATACCTCAGATTTCTTACAGGTTCAATCCACTATCAATTCTCTGCATTGCCCTTTGGCTTATCTACTGCGCCCAGAGTATTCACAAAGTGCCTGGCATCAGTGATTGCCTACTGCAGACTTCAAGGGATACAAATTTACCCTTATTTGGACGACTGCCTGATCCAAGCGGACAGCAAACACATACTTCTGGAACATCTGGCATATGTGACACGGTTATTGCATTCTCTGGGATACACAATCAACAAAGAGAAATCAAGGCTAACACCATCTCAGAAAATAACTTTCCTGGGTGCCACCTTGGACACAAACACCCAGATGGCCTATCTTACGCCAGAAAAACAGGGGCAACTATCTCATTACTTCAAAATACTAGCAAAAAGTACCAGGCTTACTGCAAGGAAAATCCTGCAGGCTCTGGGATTCATGGCATCTTGCATTCTTTTAATCCCATGTGCAAAGCTGCATATGAGGAAACTTCAATGGTACCTAAAAAACCTATGGTCTCAACACAGTCACAGTTTGGAAACAATAATACCAATAATCCCATGTTTGCAAAAGGAATTTCTATGGTGGGCCCAAGCATGTCAAGCAAACACAGGCCTCCCATTCTGCAAGCCTCAAGCAAAGCAAGTTATCACAACAGACGCCTCAGATTACGCCTGGGGGGCGCACATGACGGACAGGTGCATCCAGGGCAAATGGTCCCAAAAAGAAAAGCACCTTCATATCAATCAAAAAGAAATGCTAGCAGTAATAAATGCAATTACAGCTTTCAAGGACTTCCTGCATCCAGGGCAATTACTGATAAGAACAGACAACACCACAGTAATGTGGTACATAAACAAACAAGGAGGAACACATTCATACCCCTTGTGCAGACTAGCCATGACTCTTTGGAACTTGGCTCTGGAATGGCAAATCGAACTTCAAGCCCAGTACCTGCCAGGATTGGAAAACACGCTGGCAGACAATTTAAGTAGAAATATGACAGATCCACACGAATGGAAGTTACATCCTCAGGTGTTTACAGAAATAACCCAAGTGTGGGGGAGGCCAGACATAGATCTTTTTGCCTCCCACAGGAATCATCAATTGGAAACGTTTTGTTCGAGGACCTTTCATCCAAAGGCCTGGAGAGTGGACGCCCTTTCATTCAGTTGGACAGCATGGACAGTTTATGCATTCCCACCTCTACCTCTTCTGCCCAAGGTACATTTGAAAGCAAGAGCAGACAGACCGAAGATGATACTGATTGCTCCAGATTGGCCATGGCAACACTGGTATCCACTGCTGAGGAGCCTAACACATACTCCTCCCTGGTCCCTGCCTCTAATGCCTCCTCTGCTGACTCAGCACAGCTACAAAACTCTCCACAGTCAGCTGAAAACACTCAATCTCGCTGCATGGAAAATTCCTTAACACGACAACAGACCCTACTCTCCAAGGAGGTGCAGGATGTCATTTTAGAGGCCAGAAGGCCATCTACTAGAAAAGCTTACTCCGCAAAATGGAAGCGGTTTTGTTCTTGGAATGAGAAAAAAGGCCAGGACCCTAGAAAACTGAACTTGCCTCAGGTATTACAGTATTTAGCTGAGCTGCTGAACAGTGGACTTTCATTTTCTTCCATAAAAATCCATGCCTCAGCCATTTCTGCAGAATACAACACGGATCCTCCTTTATTTTCTCACCCACTCTTACGACAGTTCCTCAGAGGGGCTAAGAATATTAGACCACCAAGGAAACAACCAATACCAGCCTGGGATCTTAATTACATACTAGAAAAATTAACATTGCCTCCTTTTGAACCAGCTGCCTCAACAGATTTGCAATATTTGTCCTGGAAAACTGCCTTCCTTCTGGCTATCACTTCAGCTCGTAGAGTTTGAACTACAGGCCCTCATGGCAGTGCAGCCCTTTCTCATTTTCCATCAGGACAGGGTTTCCTTACCAACCCATCATTTATGCCTAAAGTGGTATCCAGGGTAGCTTTAAATCAAGCCATACACCTTCCTACCTTTTACCCCAATCCACAAAACAAAGGGGAAAGGCTGCTACATTCTTTAGACGTCCATAGGCAGCTACGTTACTACTTGGACAGAACAAAGTCCTTCAGGAAATCAGAACAACTCTTTGTGTCCTATGCTGTAGGGGCTCAAGGGAAGCCAGTTTCCAAGCAGACTATTTCAAAGTGGATAGGCCACTGCATACGGTTTTGTTATTCCTATCATGGGAAATCTGTTCCTACGGGTATCAGATCACACTCCACCAGGGCCACAGCTACCTCTACAGCCTTCCTCAGAGGAGTTCCTACCAAAGATATTCTGGAGGCAGCCACTTGGAGTTCTGTACATACCTTCACAAAACACTACCACCTGCCTTTATATTACAGAACCAGAGCAGGCTTTGCCACTGCTGTTTTGCAGGGCATTCTGGCTCAACCCAGTTCCTCCTAGTACCTACCACCCTGTGCGTAGCTTTGGGACTCTACCCATCTGTGATTACTGCAGCTGTATGCACGATGAACATAGTACAGTTTTGTACCTACCATAAATGTAGATGTTCGAGTGCTAATACAGCTGCAGTACAGGTTTCCCTCCCTCCTTCCCCACTTGGTAAAGGCATGGGGCCTAACAACCTCTTCATACAACCTGACTGGCTTATCCTTCTATGGTTTATTTGCTTGCAACCACTGTTTTTGGATTATATTGCATTGCATGTATACACATATAAGCATAATTTATGTATTGCCTTCCTTCTGGGGGCACCTGACATCTGGGGCAAGAAAGACTGAAGAACATGGCGTCGGCTGTATCTTATATACTCTGGCCTCACTGATGTCAGAAGAGAAAGCGACGACAACTGACGCCGGACCAAGACTTTGGAATTCGGCCGACCGAGGGACCGCCTGACGGCAGAAAACCCATCTGTGATTACTGCAGCTGTATTAGCACTCGAACATCTACATTTATGGTAGGTACAAAACTGTACTTTTCTGAAGGTGTCTTCAGACTGACTACTCTCACCATAAAATCTTATGCTAAGCTTAAGACTCCTCTAAAACCAAAAAAGACCACTTCAGTCTCCAGGTCAAGGCCCTATGCCTAAGAAATAGATGCTTAAAATGGCTGAAGATTTGATTTCTTTGATCAGGGCCCCCCCCCCCCCCCCCCCCCGACAAAAGGCCTAGACGAGGAGGATTATGCCTCCTCTGATCAAATGTCTGTTTCCTCAGGCTCCTCTGAGGAACAGGATTTCTCCTTTCCCCTTATGAAGATTCTGATGCTAAAGACTCCATTCCCTCAGCTTCTCCCCCTGAAGATTATTCCTTTGGGGAAACCTTACATACCATGAGGGAACATTTCCACTGGGAAGGTCAGGACTACTCCGACTCAAAGAAAAGGCTCCAAGAGTTTATTTTACTCCCCCAGCACAGACCACTTGCTATCCCCCCAGTTTTAGACATTGTGGATGATGTTTTCTTAGAATCTAGTCTAAATCCAGATTCTCTGCCTCCTGCTCCAGCCAAACCAGATAGATACTGTAGAGTGCCTGGCTCATACAAATTCCTATACAAAAGCCCTGTTGCTGATCCAGAGACAATCTCCCAGGGTCCCAAAGGGGCTAAGGCTTCTATGGCTAAAAATCCTGTACCCTCTGAAAGGGACTCCAGAGCACTAGATAGGTGGGGGAAGAAGGTTTACATCTCAGCTACTCTAGCTATGAGAGCACTAAATTGTCAGTTTCACATGCTTAAATACCAGCAATTCCTAATGTCTCAAATAAAACAAAAGATGGGCACGCACCCTCAACAGTCTGAATTCAAGGAAATGCAGGATCTGTTGCATGCAGCTGAACAGGTGGGCAAACATACTTTACAATGTGGTTTTGATGCCTTGGAAGCTTCCTCTAGAGCAGCTGTTACTGGGTCTATTATACGTAGGCATGCTTGGTTAAAGGAACAATCTCTGCCTGATCATGTTAAAGCAAAGTTACTAGATGCACCCTTACAGCAGGATGTCTTATTTGGGGTTAAAGCAGAGGAGGTTTTAAAGAAAATGGAGGATAAGGCAAAATCTATGCAGACGGTCAAAGATTTCTTAGAGGTACAGCCCCCACGCTTCAGCAGAAATTGGCCAACAAAAAATTGGTCCTTTCCAGCTTCTGACAGACCACAGAGGGGTAAATACAGGTGCCCAAGGGGCAGAGGACAAGCACAAATCCCTTACAAACCTCGCCAATGGGGCACTGCGACACAGAAGGGAGGAGAAGACAGGTCCCAAACTACTAGAAGACAAACACAATGACTTAAACCTCAAACTGCCAAGCAAAACTCTCTTGGCAGCTCCCCTGGGAGGAAAATTAACACTTTCTGCAGACAACTGGTGCATCATCACAAAGGACAAATGGGTCCTAGACATTATCTCACAAGGATACAGATTCCATTTCCACACCTTGCCAAGGATAAAAGGAATGCCAAGCCTGCCACAAAATCAATGGGCAGAGGCACAAAAACAAATTACAGCTCTCATGGACACGAGAGCCATTCAACTGGTACCTACACAGGAGCAAAGCCAAGGATTTTACTCAAGGCTCTTTCTAGTCCCCAGAAAGGACAATGTTTGAAGACCCATTCTGGACCTTTCAATTTTAAACACCTTCTTGCAAGTACCCAAATTCAAGATGCTAACACTACAGCAGCTTCTTCCCATGTTGGGAAAGAAAGCTTGGCTAGTAACGTTAGACCTCAAGGAGGCATACCTGCATGTCCCTATCGAACAAAATTGCAGAAGATTGCAGGTTCAACCCATTACCAATTCTCTGCACTGCCCTTTGGCTTATCTACTGCGCCCAGGGTCTTCACAAAATGCCTGGCACCAGTAATTGCATACTGCAGACAAAGAGGAATTCAAATATAGCCATACCTGGATGACTGCCTCATCCAAGCAGAAAGCAAGGACATTCTCTTACAACACCTGGCTTTTGTAAAACATCTTCTAAGTTGCCTAGGGTACACAGTAAACGGAAAGAAATCAAAACTAGTGCCCTCACAAAATATGACATTCCTGGGTGCCAGCTTGAATACAACGGCCCAGATGGCTTATCTGACGCCAGACAAACAACTACAATTAACTCAATACTTTAGAACAATGGCAACAAAGACCCAACTCCCTGCAAGAAAAATTCTGCAGGCCTTGGGCTTCATGGCATCTTGCATACTACTAATACCATTTGCAAAACTGCCTATGAGGAAATTACAATGGTACCTAAAAAGCGTATGGACTCAGTACAGCCACAGCTTGGAAACAATGATACCTCTCATTCCCTGCCTTCAACAGTAGTTTCTATGGTGGTCACAGGCATGTCACCTCAACAAGGGTCAACCTTTCACCTTACCCCCAGCCAGGCAAACTATGACAACAGACGCATCCGACTATGCCTGGGGGGCACACATGGCAGGACGGTGCATTCAAGGCATATGGACTTCAGATCAAAGGAATCTGCACATCAATCAAAAAGAAATGCTAGCTGTACAAAATGCTCTAACAGCCTTCAAGGACCTCTTACATCCAGGACAGCTTATCATAAGGACAGACACCGCCACAGTAATGTGGTACATAAACAAGCAAGGGGGTACACACTCCTACCCTGTATGCAGGCAAGCAATGACCTTGTGGAACACAGCACTGGCTTACCAAGTTCAATTACAAACTCAATTCCTGCCAGGAAAAAAGAACACATTGGCAGACGACCTAAGCAGAAACATCATGGATCCCCACTATTGGAAACTGGATCCACAAGTATTTGCAATGATAACTCAGAAATGGGGGCTCCCAGACATAGACCTGTTTGCCAGCCCCCAAAACTATCAACTAACAAAATTTTGCACAAGGACTTTTCACCATCAAGCTTGGAAAGTGGACGCACTCTCATTCAGTTGGAAAATGCTGACAGTATATGCCTTTCCTCCATTACCCCTTCTCACAAAGGTGCTGCGGAAAGTCAGGATGGAGAGACCCCGAATGATACTCATTGCCACAGACAGGCCACGCCAGCACTGGTATCCACTATTAAGGAATATGGCCCAGGGCCCACCATGGATTCTCCCACAAATTGCCCATCTGCTCACACAGCAAGACAATCAGATTCTACACAGCCTGCTCAAAACCTTAAACTTGGCTGCATGGCAAATCACCTACGCAACTAGCCAGCTCCTCTCTCACAAGCTCTTATGGATGTTATTCTGGAGGCCAGGAGGCCCAGCACCAGGAAAGCTTACTCAGACAAATGGAAAAGGTTTTGCGCCTGGAACCAAGCTAAAGGCCATAATACCCTTCAGCCTGACATACTTCAGATTCTGCAATATTTAACTGATGTTACACAAAGGGCTTTCTTTTTCATCTATTAAAATCCACGCCTCCGCTAGTTCAGCTCACTACAACACGGATCCTCCCTTATTTTCACATCCACTCCTAAGGCAGTTTCTCAGAGGGGCCAAAAACATTAGGCCTCCCAGGAGAGCACCAGCACCTTCTTGGGACCTCAGCTTTGTTCTGGAAAAACTTGCGCTACCTCCTTTTGAGCCCGCTTTCTCAGCTGACTTAAAGTTTATATCATGGAAGACTGCCCTGCTGCTAGCAATTACTTCAGCGAGAAGAGTTTCAGAGCTTCAGGCACTAATGGCAGTAGAGCCTTTCCTCATTTTTCATCAAGACAGAGTTTTTCTACGAACTAACCCCTCCTTTATGCCTAAGGTGGTATCCAGTGTAGCTCTAAATCAAACCATCCATTTACCCACCTTCTTTCCTACATTCCTTGGACATAGGCAGCTACGTTACTACTTGGATAAAACTAAGGTTTTCAAAAAATGTGACCAGCTTTTTGTATCCTATGCTACAGCATCACAAGGAAAGGCTATCTCAAAACAGACCATTTCCAAATGGATAGGACACTGCATACATTTTTGCTACACCCACCATGGAAAACCAGTTCCTGCTAGCATAAGGCCCCACTCTACCAGGGCAGCAGCTACATCTACATCCTTCCTCAGGGGGGTGCCAACCAAGGATATTCTGGAAGCTGCAACTTGGAGTTCAGTACACACCTTCACCAAACATTACCACTTTACTCTAAGACTAGAGCTGGCTTCGCCACTGCAGTTTTGCAAGGCCTTCTAGCCTCCTCTAACCCTGTTTGACTCCACCTCCCATCCTTAGCTTTGGGATTCAACCCAAGTGTGATGACTGCAGCAGGGTAACACGATGAACATAGTACAGTTTTGTACCTACCATAAATGTAGATGTTCGAGTGTATACCCTGCTGCAGTCCAGGTCACCCTCCCTCCATCCCCTCTGACCTAACTTAGACCTTTCTATACCTTAAAATCTGTTACAACCTTTGTGGTGTATTTGCTTATAGCTGGAGGGATTTTTTGTTTAACCACCATTGGGGGGGGGGGGGGGGGGCACCTGACATCTGGGGCAAGAAAAACTGAAGAAAATGGTGTCGGATGCCTCTCATATACCCCTGGCGCACTGACGTCAGGGAAGAAGCGACCGCAACCGACGCCGGACCAAGACTTTGGAATTCGGGCCGATTGCGGGACCGCCTGACGGCAGGATAACCCAAGTGTGATGACTGCAGCAGGGTATACACTCGAACATCTACATTTATGGTAGGTGCAAAACTGTACTTTATCTGGCAGGAAACTCTGTCCCACAGGTTGAGGTGGATGGAAAAGACAGCATTGGATACAAACGCTGAGAACTTAGCTCAGTCCTTGTTGTCTTATTCCATCCATCACAACCATCCTCCTCTCCATCTCCCTTCCAAATTGTCACCAGTATTTGTGGATCTTGGAGGACCTTTCAGCTTGTCCAAAGTCTATTGTGAAGACCCTTTGTTTAATCCTCAGTCTTTGTTAGGGGGATTTCTATGTGCAGGTAAGGTACGGTGAAGCAAACTCAGTCTGAAGAGAGCTGTGTGTAGAGCATTATGATAGAGGAGGTGGAGCTGAAGATTCTGAAGTGCCAGCCTCAGGTACAATAATCCACAGGCTGAGACGGATGGGAGAAGACATCATGGATCTAGCATTATGGTAAGTATACGACTTTTATTTTATCTCCTTTTCCAGCCTTAAAAAACTGACACAAAGTAACTAAGGTCACACTGTCTAAATGGATGTCAGATTGTATTGCATTTTGTTACTCATCTATAACAAGTCCCTGTCTTCTAGACCAAAAACACACACTGTCAGGTCTGATTGTGTCTATGGCCTTTCTTAGACATTAACTTTAGATAAAATCTTTCTGCTGCCTCATGGTCTACTTTACATACTTTTGTCAGGTTTTATAATTTGGACATGTTAATCAGAGCTCAGACCTCCTTCAGGGCATCCATTCTCCATTTGTTGGTTTAGGCCTCCCAAAGATTTTGTCCATCAGTTCCAGTGTACAGACACAGCAAGCATAAATCCATAAGATCCAGTGTCTATTTTCATCCGTTCAGACATGCGGGTTGTCCTGTCCAACTTTGAAGCTTGATTGGATCTAGAGCTTTGGGCTCTACCTCAGATTCTCCGATCTCGTTTGCCACTTGAACGATCTGGACTTGTGTAGAGCTCTCTCCAGC
Organism: Protopterus annectens; assembly: GCF_019279795.1. NCBI lineage: Eukaryota > Metazoa > Chordata > Ceratodontiformes > Protopteridae > Protopterus > Protopterus annectens. Next base: position 112,381,464 of record NC_056736.1, on the reverse strand, counting down.
AGTGTATCGTATTTTTCAGGATTTAGAGTAGTCTAATTAGTCTAGCTAGTTAAAAGTTAAGGCCTTGGGCATCCTTTTGATTACCTTTCTTAGTATTCCTGTTTATATTAACAAAAAAAATGTACTTTCCAGTTTTTCATTAATTGTTTGTACTTAGCAGTGATCTTTCAGGATGTCAGAAATGACCAGATTTAAAAAGTGCTTTGAGTTAAATACAATAATTTGTTAAGAAACAGTAAGCACTTTCATCCTACTGACATGAAGGACTTCATCAGAACTGTATTTAAGAATTATTTGTGGTCATTTTTGAGCTTCCTGGAAGGCATTTACAAGTGTTTCACTTCTGGGCTATCAGTACAGTTGTCCTTGGCAGTCTGTGTTTTTGGGTCTTTCTCTCTAAAACATCAAAGAAAAGGCTTCTGGAGCAGACAACCTGTGTTGGCTCCAACCTCATGGTTCCAGAAGGTTAGAATAGACAACCTACTTGGTCCTGATCACCTTCTCATCACACCAATTACTTACTAGGATCAGTGAGTTCCAGACTTCATTCATAGATTTTACAAGAAAGGAGTTATTCTCTGCCACCTTTGATAGCATCATCCATTTGATTGTCTAGCAACCTCACAGAACTCAACGTTGATAAGATGATGAGGAAGTTCTTGAAAAACAGACACAACTTGGTGTTCTCCCAGTACTATCCCCTTGGAAGGTACAGAGTGCTGGCCAACTTACCTCTCCCTTAACAGTAATCTGTACTAACTTACACTTCAGGTTCGGTATTATTTGAACCAACTGGAACCAAAGCTCCTTTATTGGTGCCAGAGCTGCTTGCATCTTTGCCAACTGTCTTTCTCTCTCTCTCTCTCTCTCTCTCTCTCTCTCTTGACTCCGATGTCTTCAGATTGAGATGAAACCCTGAGCTAAAGCTTCGAGACAGAGTTCTGGAGGGGGTAGCGGGGGGGGGGTGTGTGATTTGTCACGGCGATTCTTGGAGCCGTTTCTCCCTCATGGGGCTACAGCTTGGCTCTGAAATCAGCTCAGGGGCCGGGGCTTATTAGTGCTGAGGTGTTCCTCTTGTCAGAACAGAGGGAGCCATCCATTCCGGTAGCAAACTTGGCCTTTGAGGCTTTTGAAAGTGTTTTGACAAATACTGAAGACAATGTGACTTTAACCAGTTTGGTTCCACCCAAACCACATTTGCAGTCTGTTTCTTCACATCTTCATTGTATCAGAAAACATAGCCAGTGCCAAGGGCTTTGAGGATGTTTGCTTCATTAACTCCAGGTTTGATTCTGACCCTTCTACTGCTCTCCCAGATAGTGCTCCCAGAAAAGAAGTGCGAAAGTGGAAGCACGTAGACTGTTTCCCAGAGTATGTCATTGAAGATACTGACTTAGAGAAAGGGAAGGGTTCCCCTCACTTCCTGTCTGAAGAGCTCACATTTGGTGACATTCTCAAATTAATGAAACAGAGAATGCGGTTGGTTGTCCCAAGACCCTTCACCAGATGATTCAGTATTCTTGGAGGCCTTTGGTTCCTGACCCTGACCAACATCATCCTCTTCTGAAAAAAAAAAAAAAAAAATCGCTTCTCTAAAAATATCAAAAGCCTTCCTGAATGGTGCATTTCTACTGAGACCTTCCATTAGAGATCCAGCTCCTCCGTGGGACATCACCACTGCAAGCTCTATGTTCAATGACAGTGGCAATAACATTAGTACCTTTGGCCAGATTCTACATGAGAATCCTTCAGTGAATGTTAGCAACACAGTGGTCAGTACTTTACCAGCCCATGTCCTATCAGATACGAATAACTCAGATGTGCAAGAGAGATCTCCAGTGATCTGTTCGATCAGACCAGGTTCTACAAGGCCATCTGTTCATTCCTCCTCAGCCCAAGGCCATAGTGACCACGTACCCTTCCTAGCTAGGGTGGGGGCATTTTTGGGGAAAAACTGTCCAAGGCATTTGGTCCCCTGATGAAGCCAACCTGCATATCAATGTCCTAAGACGAGAGCAGTGCTTTTAGCGTTGCAAGCTTTTCAGGATGCTCTCCCTTTTGGGACAGTTGCAATTCAGACAGACAACATGCTAGTAGTTTGGTACATCAGCAAGCAAGGAGGAACCAGATCCTACCCCTTGTGTCGAGAAACTGTCAGCGTATGGCAGTGAGCGATGATCTCTTCCAACCACTTTCTCATAATGCACATTCTGGGGAAATCAGGCAAACTGAGCAGGTGCATTCTCCTACTTCACGAGTGGTTCCTCAGGCAGAATGTTATGGAAATGATCTTCCACCAGTGGGGCCAGCCTTGCTGCTATCTTTTTGCACCCCCCCCAAACAAAAAATGCAGCAGCTACTTTACCCTAATCCCCTGATGGGGAATCACCAAGGGATGCTCTACTTCACGATTGGCCCTCTGGTCTCCTTTATATTTATCCACCCATTCCTCTCATTTTGAAGTTCCTACCAAAACCAGCCATGTGGAAGAGCATGGTCATCCTCATTGCACCTTACTGGCCTTGACGGATTTTGTTTCCCTTCCTTTGGCCTTACTTAGTACACAAACCTTGAATTCTGGATCCAACTCCAGACTTTCTGTCTCAGCTGACAGACCTGATTCATCCAGACATAAAAACCTCAGGCTGACCGCCTGGCTTCTCCAGTTCTATTAATAGCCAGACAACCTATGCTCTCTTCACCTGTTCATGAAATACTTTTATCTTTCCCATAAATCTTCTACAAGGAAACTTTACTCCAGCAAGTGGAAGAGTTTTTTTCATTGGACCCAAAATAATCGTATTGAACACTTTTCACCTCCAATACATAGCATCCTGGAATTTCTTGCACATCTTTTTCAATAAAGTTCAATAATCAGCAATATCAGACTGTCTATTGGTGTTGATAGATTGTCTGTATCCTCTCATAAACTGAGCAAAGTGTTCTTAAAGTGTATTCTTCTTCTAAGACCCCCATTTAAAGATCCTACTCCTCCGTGGGACCTATTTTTGGTACTGCAGTCTCTTACTCAGGCCCCATTTGAACCAACAGCTATGTGTGACCTTAAATAACTTTCTTGGAAAATAAATTTTCTGCTTGCTATAACTTGTGCCAGAAGAATCTCTGAAATTCAGTCCTTGTTCTCTGAACCATCATACTTGATTTTCCTCAAGGATAGTTGTACTGCGAACTAACCCTTCCTTTCTGCCTAAGGTGGTGTCAGAATCTAATATTAGTTAGTCCATCAATTTACCAGTATTATTCCCTAAATTTGCTAACAAAGGTGAATGCATGTTGGATGTATTGGATGTCCACAGACAATTACGTTTTTATTTACAAAGAACAAAATAATTTAGAAAAACATGATCAATTATTTGTTTCGTTTGCAGAATTAAAATTGGGAAAACCAGCTGCCAAAGTTATATTATAACCAATTGCATTTCATTTATGTGTAACAAATTGGGCATTTCTCTACCAAAACCGTTAAGAGCCCATTCTGCTAGATCCATAGTTACTTCCTCAGCATTCCAATCCAGAATGTCCATGGATGATATAATGTGCAGCAGCAACTTGGGCTTCTCCCCATACCTTTGTTACTCATTACAAACTGGATCTGGACTCCGGAGGTAGACCATCATTTGGCTCTGTGGTGTTTAGGGATATCCTTTCTTGAGTCCACCTGGGATTATAGATAGCTGGGGACTTTATCCTATTAGTTGAGAATAGAATTAAAATGAACAACGTCAGATAAAGAAGTTATGTACTCCCCATAACATTCCATCTGTGTTGTCCGTTTTCATTCTTCCTCACCTCCCCTCAACCTCCTTCCGTGAAATTCCTAGAATGAGTGTAGGACACTTATGTCATTTTTACTGAACAGAAGTAGCCTTTTCCAAGTCTGTATACTAATTTTCTTTTCTGCTGTAAGTCAACAAATAAGATCTGAGGTAATTGGGGTTGATGCATTGTGGGTAAGAGAGAAGCTTAAGAGTACTTGGTTGCCATGAGCTTTAGCAACTGCCTAGTTGGATCCGAGGAATCGAATCCGAACCCCTTAGTTGAGGAAGAATGAAAATGAGCAACACAGATGGAACATGAGTACATAACTTTTTTCCATTTCTATCTCCCCAACAGTCCCATTTCTTTTAAAGTGCATAATGTAGCTGCAAAACATCCCTGTAAACTAATTTCATTCAGATCCAAAACCTCAACTAACATATTAAAACCCACTTCTGTCTTGCTTGGGTACCACTTCTCACCATGCAAGATCCTAAATCAGCAGCTGCAAATCTTACTAGTATATACTGTTAGACTTTCAAGTTAAATTATTTCCATTAATCTCTAGACTTTACAAATTCAAGAAAACACACTGACTGACATACCACATCTCCCTTTCCCAACACTTGCATGTCACCCTTTTACTTTAAAGAGATCAGAAGTAAAGCTATTACCAGTCCTTGAACAGATTCTATTAGTTGCCCTCAGTGGATCAGACATCTTACTACCAAGGGTCATGCATATCTGCAGTCTTTGTATCACCAAGAGCATTTTGCCCAGCGTTTGGAAATCGGCATTAGTTAAACAGATGTCTGAGCAACCCAAGCCTGACAATGCTTTACATTTCTAGCCTTTGTTTTATCTTACTAACAGTAGAAAAGCTGTAATAATGTGTACTCTCATATCATATTACCCAGTGCAGCCTTCTGTTCAGTGAAAAAAAAAAACAGCATGGCTTCATGGCAGGTTGCCATAGAGTGACTGCACTGGACTCTCTCTGAAACATTGCTTATTTTGGATGAGGAAAACATAACTGGCGCTCATTTCATTGAACTAACCAGAATCTTCTTGTTACATTCCCATCCCATTATATCATTTACTTGAAATGCGTATAAGCCCAAATATTTCCAAATGGTTCCATGATTATTTATCCAGCAGGTTTCAAAGCCAAGGTTGGTAGATTCATATTTTCTGATGCTTTCCTTCTAAAAGAGGTTTTGCAGGTCTTAAGCTTTCCTCATCTTTTTTTTTTTTAATCTTCTTCAAAACTCTTCCCAGTGCTTACCTCACCTCCCACTATTGTATAAAGACGATGTTCATAGGTTGTAAGCTAACGAAAACTAGGGTCTCTCCCCAAACCATTTAGGTCACGAGTATCATGGGCACCTGTATGAGGAGGGGGCATGTTAGTAGGGAGATAATTAAAGGATTTGTAGGGGAGTATTAGAAGTGTTAGGATAATACTTTTCTTGCTGACAGCCTCTGTCAGTAAGGAACATGGGGGCCAAACTGAGGGTGAATTCCAGTTGTCAAGGTTTCCTTTGACTTGGGCCAGGGACAGACACGGTTTTACTTGGATGAGGAGCCTCTTCCATAGTGCCGGGAATCTTTGGGACACATCGGTCTCTCTTGCACATTCTATTTGTCACAAGCGAAATTCAGATCCTTGGATCTAGTGTTTTTGATGCTGTTTTGCACATGTGCAACAGATCCAGCAAGACTGGGTTTGAGGAAGTCTTGTAAACCTGGCAGGGATCCTCTGTCAGCAGCCTGTAAGAGACTAAGTACAGAGACAGAACCTTTAAGTGATCAGTCTAGGACAAAGGGTATGCATGCCCTGGTCTCTTCTGGTTATAAACCTTTGTGGGTGCTCCATTTTTTTGCAAGTGTCTGGTTAGGTAATGTGCTAAAGGCAGCACTGTAATCAGTGATAGATCTGAAATGGTATTATTCATCTGGTTCTTCTCACTCCCAATTTAAAACAAATTTTCTTTCACTCATTAATTAACTGGGCAAAAAAAAAATACTTTTAAATTAGTCATTATTTTTATAACTCCAAAACTTCTCTAAAAGTTCCTTGCAGTATAGAAATTAAAACTTTAACAGTGTTCTTATTGAAACAACCACCTGATTCAAATACCTACTCATCTGGCTTGACCAAACACTAAACTTTCAGCTCCACGTTGGGAAAATAAAAGTAGCAAAATTAGCTTCCTACTGTTTTGGGCAGAAAATAAACCATCTCACCCTTCTCTTCTGTTTTGATAATTTTGCCATAAAGCACAGAACAATTTTTTATCCGACTTGAATATGGTTTTCCCTTATTTGCATCTCCCTCATATTAGAAACTCTGCAGCCCAACAGAACATTTCAGTAGGATACATAGATTTATCAGTCTACTTCCAAGGCAAAAAAACTTCACTGAGTAACATTCAGCAAAGCCAAATGGCTACCTTTTAAACAAAGCCAATCTTCTACAGGGTCTCCCTTATTTACCCTGTTTCAATTGGAAACCTCCTCCCCACTTACTGCCAGACGCATTGCCAAAACACAACTGTATAACCCTAGAGGACAGACATCCTCGGGTCTAATGTTTCAACCCAGGCTACAATTCGTTAACTATTGCTTCTTAATTCTTGTACCTAAACTTTGGAAATATTTACTCCCTCATCATCTTATGTGCTAGTTTCCAGTCACACATAAAAGCACATCTAAAGTATGATCAAAGCAGGTGCCTCTGTTCTGGACTTATCACCTAACCTGTTAGGCCATTGTATCGCCCTCCTTTGTTCTTGTCATGTACTTCTAAATTAACTGTTAAAACAACTAGTTTTCTTGAGCTATTACCCAACTTACGATGCCCCCACTTTTGCTTTATTTCAAATGCTCAACAAATTACTCATTCTGTAAGTATCATTGTTTGTATGAGCCACTGTTGCATTGTACATTATATACATAATGATGGTACTTGTTCATTGATTATCAACTCTTCATTGTAGTGTTTTTGTTACATATTGTGTACTGCACGTAAGTTTGGTCCAAATGATTTACAGACCTCTCCGAAAAAAATCTTGTAACGGGTCACTTTTTATGACTTTGACACCTTGTAAATTATGTATGTCTTGCCTGTGAAATAGGGGTCTGGTCCCAACAACTCCATCCATAATCTCTCCTTTACAGCCTTTTCATTGATTATCTGTGCTTTATTGTAATGTCTGTTTTTGCATGTTTAATTATGAATAAACAAACCTTTGTAGTCTTCTAGGCTGAACGTGATAGAAGTCCATTGTGATCAGTGTTCTGCCCCAGTTGACAATAAATTGCAAGAAGCCTGTGAAATTGGAGCTATACTTGCCATATTAAACCATGTTAGATGATCTGCAAAAAGGCCCTTTGCAGTGGATTCTTATTACTCTGCATCTAAAATCCCCCTCCCCGCCCTATTGCTGCATGACTTCTCCAGCATCTGTTAACATATTTCCCTTAAATAAAAGTATATTGCTTTATTTGCTTGTCTGTCTGTATTTCTAATTATGCATTGTTTGTGTGTGGGTTTCAGTGCCTGATCATTGCATAGAGTCAGACTGGGAAACACATGTGCTGGGCACACTGTAGTCCTGCACATGACATCAGAATATGTACCAACCAAGGGACAGCCAGCACAACATGCAAGAAAGAGTAAAACAGACTTTAAAAATGTGCCAGGCTTGTGGAATTTCAGAAGTGGAACTTACAACAGATACAGTGTTGTCTTTTCTTTCTGATTCAACAGATGGGTTATCTTATCTGACCTTGGATCCAAGGCTGTGGCTCCTGCCTTACTCATAACTTCTATTAGTCCGTAGAATACTCCAGATCTTGTTTGCCACCTGATCTATCAAGATGCGTTTTCTGGGGCTGTGTGCTTAGCAGTAGAAAAGTGTGATCTGATATTGTTAATCCTCGTTCATTCCTTACGTGTGGATATCAGTTCCAACCATCTTCCAAGCTCGCGTCAGCTACAAACTCTCGAGCTAAAACTCTTACCCAGAATTCCCCTCTCCCTGTTACCTCAGATTTTGTTTGCCGCATCGCCATTCGGTCGTGTCAAGCTACTTCTCGAGCTAAGTACAATATTTTTTTGTCATACTAGTCTAAAACAACTTTTTCTCTCAGAAAAGTTACTAAATTGTTTTCTCTTACCTTATCATATTTAGCGACTATCCCTTCTTGAAATTTTTCAGTCCCCTTCATCCTTTTTACCGCAAGGTATTTTCTTCTTTACCCTTTTCCTCCTTACCTTCGGGTATTTCTTGGACCATTGCTGGTATTCTTTCTGATTTCCTTCTTTCCTATCATGGCAGATAAAAACGGTAGTCCAGGATTTAAGAGATGTTCAGATTGTGGCCATAAATTACCTACTTCAGATGCACATTCTCTGTGTGTCTATTGCTTGGGTTTGCCTCATTTATCAGTTAACCCGCCCTGTGGAATTTGTAAGAACTTCTCTAACAGGATTGATTGAGAGGAAAAATAAATTGTTATTGAAGGGACTACTTAAATCTCCTTTTTCAGAGGTTATTTCTGGGTCGGAGGCTTCAACCCCTCCAAGATCCCATAAAAAAAGACTGATGAACATACAAAAGGGCAAGTCTCTTACTTCGTCCCCGGCTGAGGACTCCCACTAACTGAGACCCAAGAAGGCTAAGCTTTCTACTTCGGATCTGACTTTTTCGGCTCCAATGCTTTCGGTGCCTAGACCATTAGCACCGAGGCCATTGGCGCCATCTGTGATTTCAGCACCGACTAGCGTGCCTTTTACCGTATCGGTACCGAGGGGCTCCTTGGTTCAGACTTCTCCACCGTCACCAACTATCTAGTCGATGCAGACTGTTACCACATCAGCTCCAACACTACCCGGAACAAACAACTCAGTTATTGACACCGATTTTTTCGGTCCCAGCCTCGGTGCCGACAACCACTTCGGCACCAACCTTATTGGTGCAGACCATGACTTCAACACTGATGATTTCCTCGGTATAGACACCTGTAGTTCAGTCCGTTACGGCACCGTTGTTTTCAGTGCAGACTGGTGAGGTGGGCACCGAGCTTGCCCCATGTTTGGATAGACCTGACTCTCCCTCAGCCATGTCCGTGAAATCTACTAGAAGCCTGTCTGAACATTACGTGTTGCGTCTTGTGGATCAAGTGCTTTTGGCCAGAGGTATCCCGCCCCCCCAGGACCTATCCTTCCTCGGGAGGTGATCACCCTTTGCCAAAGACCCCTACTTATTCTCCTCCTTCATTGCCTTTGAAGCCCCTTGATATAGCACAGTCTTCCCCCTCTACGGTTCCCTTTATGGACCTCACTAAGGAACCGCAGTTGCCTTCGTGGCAGGAGAGTTTTGCTATGACCCAGAATGTTAGCTGTGGTGTACGTAATTTGGTGTTTCACAGCCATCCAGGGACTCCGAGTCGGCAGGCTGAGCCACTTAGGGGAGGGGTGACCCCTGTCCTGGACACTCATTCCTCTTCAGGTGGACCGGCCTTCCAACTAATGGAGAAGGCTTTTGCGTCGGCTGGCGATACTGTGCTGTCAATCTCCCCGCCCTCCTCTGGACCGCAATGTACACAAGTCCCTCCTAGCGGACACCGAGTGCAAGTGCCTCAGGATGTGCTCCCACAGGAAACCCGTTTTGCGTCGTCTTCCCCAGCTTCTCCCTCTGAGGAAGTTCATCGAAAAAACTTGTGCAAGAGGAAGCACATGGACTCCACAGAGGAGTCCCTTACTGAAGACACAGACTTTGATGGGGAAGGGTCCCCTCGGTCACCCTCTGAGGTATCCTTTGGTGATATCCTTGAAATTCTTAAACAGAGAGGTGACTGACAGCCCTCTAACCCGACCTCTGAAGAGTCTGTATTCCTGCAGGCCTTTTGCACCTGGCCCCCTTCCTCCTGGGTTACTCCACCTGCCAACAAACTGGTCCGGCTCATCGTGCAGTGTGCATGGAAGGCTCCTGACACCGTTGAGGCCATTCCCTGGAGGCCAGATAAAATTTTGTCCCCTCCTGCTACTGACCCCCCCATTGGTCCATAGGTCTTCCTGTAGATGCTCTGGTGGTGGCAGCCGCAACCAAGAAGGACCTGGCGGAAGAACAAAGCCAGACTGTCCATTCGCCCAACAAAGAGTCCCGGGCTCTGGACAGAATAGGGAAGCGTACTTTTGCATCAGCGACCTTTGCAATCAGGTTCCTGAATTATATGGCACACTTTACCAGGCTTCAAAGGGATTTAATTTCTGAGCTCTCTGAAACTTTGGCTGGTGCCATGTCTGAGGTCCGTGACAAAGTGGTCTCTCAGCTGGCTACTATTGAATCGATATCAAGCTCCTCCATGCGCCTGATATCTCACACATCAGAAGGAGCAGCTAGAGCGGCAAGTTCAGGTGTTGTTTTGAGACGACACTCCTGGATGCGCTTATGTAACTTCGTGGAACCCTTCAAGGCTTCCTTTCTCAATGCTCCCATCAAAGCCTCTTCATTGTTTGGACCCAAGGTTTAAAAGCACACTGGCCAGATGTGAACAGGATGATAAGACCCTTTCTGCTGTGGGGGTCCATTATTCTTCCTCTCAACGTGCTTTCTCCAGAAACCAGAAGAGTGGAAAGATATGGTACAAAAAGTCTCAGGGTCCTTTCCGTGACACACAGGCCGAGTTCTCCCTTAGAGGCAGAGGGGGAATCTCACAGGGAAGATGCCGCTTTCGGGGCAGAGGGGGTCCGCATAACCAGGGTTCCAGGGACTCTTTTCCTGGCCAATCCTACCAGTGCTCCTGAAGAGCGGCCCAACTCCTTTCCTCTGAAAGTGGTTGGGGGTTGTTTCTCCTTGTACTCTTCTGCCTGGCTAACCATCACCACCGACTGTTGGGTACAAAGGATAATAACCAGAGGTTACCATATTCCCTTCGATCTTTGTCCTGCCCCCCCCCCCGCAACAAACTTAACCGACGTTCCACCCATTCAAAGGGAAGAAGCAGCATTAGAGATAGCAAAGCTGCTAAAGCGTCATCCAAATAGTCCCTCCATGCCAGATAGGATCGGATTCTACTCAAGACCATTTTTGGTGCCAAAGAAAACTGGGGACTGGAGACCAGTTTTGGATCTCAGTGTATTGAACAAGTTTGTAAGAGTACAAAAATTCCGGATCGTCACAATACAGTCTATCCTTCCGCTTTTGGAAAAAGACGATTGGATGTGCTTGATAGATCTTCAAGATGCGTACTACCACATAAAAGTGGACAGGCCATCAAGAAGATTTCTGCACTTCCATGCAGGAGCCAGTCACTACCAGTTCAGAGTACTGCCCTTCGGACTCTCTACAGCCCCCAGAGTGTTCACAAAGTGCATGGCAGTCATCCCGGCTCACTTGCGACTACAAGGATTCCAGGTGTTTCCATACCTAGATGACTGGCTCATCTCCGCCCCCACCAGACATCTATTGGAAGAAGCCCGGCATACTCTCTCCTTGATGCAGAAAGGCTAGGCATAACCATAAACTGGCAAAAATCCAATCTCACCCCATCTCAGGCCACAGAATTCTTAGGGGTCATCTTGGATACAAAGAATTGCAAAGCATCCATTCCAGAGCACAGAATTCTAAGGATAAAGCAACAACTGATCCCAATCCTTTCAAGGGAGAAATCCACAGCTCACTCTGTTCTACAGCTGTTTGGTTCCATGGCAGCGTCCATCACCATTGTCCCCCTGGCCAGGTTTCACATGAGGCTTCTACAGTGGCTACTGCTCACCCAATGGTATCCTTTTCGGTATCCTCTTTCAGCCAAGATTCGAGTAACTCACAGGTGCAAACAGGATTGAAATCGGTGGATGTCCCACAACCCGTCACAATAGTCTCACCCCTTCTCCCCCCAGCAGCCCAAGGCTACAGTGACCACGGATGCCTCCCTGATGGGGTGGGGTGGGGGCTATGTCTGGGACAGACAGTCCAAGGTACTTGGTCCGAATTGGAGGCCCACCTGCATATAAATGTTCTAGAGCTGAGGGCGGTGCTTCTGGCATTGCAAGTATTCCATCCCCTGCTGCCATCTGGGACTATTGCGATGGCTACTAATAGTTTTCTTCTAGCAACGCACATTCCCGGGAGTTCCAACGTGATAGCAGACAGACTCAGCAGGTGCATTCTACAATCTCACGAGTGGTCCCTGAATCCCTTGATAGTGGCGGAGATCTTCCACCGCTGGGGCCTTCCTTGCTGCGACCTCTTTGCATCCCTGACCACCTACAAATGCAGCAACTACTTCGTTGATCTCCCATCTGCAGAATCTGATTCATCCCAACCTGGACAGCCTGAAACTTAACAGCTTGGCTCCTCCATTTCCTTTGATTGCCAGGCAGAATGATCTTTCTTTGCCAGTACGGGACATTCTTATTGCATCTCATAAGTCTTCCACTAGAATTACTTATCTAAGCAAGTGGAAAAGATTTACCTGTTGGCTGTGGAAAAGATTTACCTGTTGGCTAAAAGAAAAGCTAGTTAGATCCCTTTTCAGCACCACTGTCGATAGTAATAGAGTATCTAGCCGACCTATTTCAATCTGGTCTATCGGCCTCTGCCATTAGAGTTCATTTGGCTGCAATATCTAATTTCCCTGAGGGTGTCCAAGACTCCTCTCTTATGTCACACAAATTATGCAAGACTTTCATAAAAGGTGTGAATAATCTGAAGCCCCCTTTTAGAGAACCTATTCAACCATGGGACCTGTCATTAGTTCTACAAGCTCTGACGATGCCACCTTTCGAACCAGCTTCTTCTTGCGACCTCAAATACTTGTCATGGAAAACCTTGTTTTTGGTCGCCATTACTTCTGCCAGACGTATCTCTGAGCTTCAAGCCTTATGCATCAAGAGTCCATACTTGATTTTTCATAGAGATAGTGTCATTGAGAACTAATCCCTTCCTTTCTGCCAAAAGTGATCTCTGAAATGTCCATTAACCAAACCATTGAATTGCCACTTTTCTTTCCCAACTATTCAAAAAAGGAGAGCATTGCCTACATACCTTAGATATTCACAGGCAAAGTCGCTTCTACTTGAACAGGACTAAGGCCTCTCGTAAATCAGACCAGTTATTTTTGGCCTATTCTGGACCAAGATTAGGATGTGCTGTTGCTAAGGTCACATTGGCTAGATGGTTGAAAGACTGTGAGACCTTCATTTATACACAATGTGATATTCCATTGCCGACTACCATAAAGGCTCATTCGACAAGGTCGGTGGCAACTTCTGCTGCCTTCCATGCCAGAGCTTCTTTACATGACATCTGTGCAGCGGCAACTTGGGCTACGCCTCATACCTTCATCAATCATTACAAATTGGATTTGGCCTCCAGGGGAAGAGCATCTTTTGGTTCTGTGGTGCTCAGGAATGTCTTTCCATGAGAGCCTCCTAGGAATAGAGGTAGCTGGGGACTCTGTCCCACACGTAAGGAATGAATGAGGATTAACAATATCAGATAAAGAAGTTATGTCTTACCGTAACGTTCCATCTGTATTGTTGATCCTCGTTCAGTCATTACGACCCTCCCTCCTTCCCCTTCCTGTGGCTTCTAGTCGATCTCACCATCCGGTCATTTTAGGTCATTTGACCAGAGGTAACCTCTACCTTCTTTTGACTTGCAAACTCAATCTGAGGTAACAGGGAGAGGGGAATTCTGGGTAAGAGTTTTAGCTCGAGAGTTTGTAGCTGACACGAGCTTTGAGGATGGCCGGCTCTGTTCCGAGGTCGGAACCAATACCCACACGTAATGACTGAAGAGGGTCAACAATACAAATGGAACGTTATGGTAAGACATAACTTCTTTTTATCCTTATACATTTCAACAATTATTGGTAGCTAGATTTTTAACTGCTGTAGTTCTTTTATAGTTGCATTTTGAAGGCAAATTTTGGGGGAAATTTCTTTTTCTGCCTTCCTGTCCCTATATAGGTAAAAAGCTTATTTTTTTTATATTGCTAGTTACCATTAATGTGATAGTCCCTTCCGTTCAGATAGTTGATCTTACATGGTATTTAGTACTTTTTTTTTTTTTTTCTGTTCTTGTTTTTCTTGTAGTTGCGGAAATATTTTGTATCATCTTTTTGACAAGTTGCTAGTTATGGCTGACAAGGCCACTAGATTCAAAAAGTGCAGTGCATACGGGCACAATCCGCCCCTCAGGATCCTCCAAGCATTCTCTGTCTATTACTTAGGGCTGGCCCATGTAGAGGTAGAGTGCAAGTTCTGTGTTTCTGTTGTGGCTAGGGGTGTCGTGGACAGAGAAACAGGCTTGTCCATAAGGGCCTACTCCATGCTGAAGCAGGGGTTCTGACACCTTCAGCATCTGACTTTACATTATCTTCCTCCAAAAAGCTTAAGGGGATGAGGTCCAGCAAAGAAAATAAGAGGGGAGAGAGGAGGGGGTATAAAGAAAAGGAAAGGGAGAAAGAAAAACAGTAAAAGAAGTCTGGAAAGTGGTCTCCATATCAGTCAAGCTTGTATGGCCTGACTCCAAAGCATTTGGATCTGTCTATGGGGGAGATTTTTAAGTTCTTTTCTCCAAATCCGCCTGTCCACTTCTTCCTGGAGCAGACTAGTCCTGTGCTCCATTCCCCCATTATGCTGGATAGACCAAGCCACCGTTCATCCTTCCTTCAGGTCCTTTTGATTGTCGAGGAGCCTTTTCAGAAGTCAACGCTGATAGGGTGATGCAGATGTTTCTCCGGACTTGGATCCAATCGGGGGTCCTCCTGGCACCTGCGGCTCCAGGTAGTGTCTTGACAACCCAGCCATAATCTTTCCTTTACTAGTACGACCATCGGATTCAGCACCAGTCTCTGATTTGGCTTTTGAGAGGATGCTCTGCAGGTCCAGAGAGGAGGTGTTTTGTTCCCATTTGGCACTCTCCTGACCCCCCCCCCCTTTAGATCCTGTTATCATGTGCATTCATCATTTTTGACCGGGACTGTCACTCTCTAAGCCTTGAAGTTCCCCCTCCAATTCTGACCCTTCCTCAGAGGGCCTAATGGGGGAAGACCATAAGAAACAGTCTTACATGATGAGGCATCTTGGTTTCTCTCTGAAATCTGTCACTGAGGATACCAGTTTTGAGGAAGGGGAGAGAACCCCAAGACTGCCTCTGGAAGACATGTCCTTTGGAAATGTTCTCAAATTACTGAAGCAGAGATGAGGCTTGTTCCACCAAATCCCTCTCCTTGAGAGGGTTGGTATTCCTCAGGGCTTTCAGGCCTGGCTAATTTACCTCCTGAGTGGTCCTGAATGGTGATAGACTTGGACTCTGTGAGCCTGAGCCTAAAAAGAACCTGATGCGGCGGAGCCAATCCCATGAAAACTAGACAAAATATTGTTTCCCCTAGCAACAAGTCCCAATGGAGCAAAGGTCCCTTGGTAGATACCATGGTGGTTCTGGCAGCTTCCAAAAAGCTCTTGGAAGAGAGCATGTCTGTTCACTCCCATAACAGGGAGTCAAGGGTGCTGGACTGATTTGGGAAAAAAAGGATGTTCATCGTGTTTCACTGTTGCAGTCCTAACAAATGGGTTATCTGGCTCCCGGTAGCCCTCAGTCGGCCAGAATACCAAAGGTTAGTAAAAATTACGTCAGTTGTAAAGGACGTCAGGGTGTCCGATACAAAAGGAGGTAGCCAACATCACTTCCTGTGTCTTCCTTGCCGTGGAGCCCGAAGCAGAAGCTTTTCATGCACGCGTGCCGGTCGGCGGTTTACCTTTGTTGGTTTCTGACTACAAGAGTTGAAGTCTGCTACAGCTAAGTACCCCGTTGGGGATCCTCTTTTCTTGCCTTAACAAATGTCAGAAAAAGTTAATTGGCTTACCTGTGGAAAGCAGATTCCTCATAGAGATTTTCATTCCTATTGCATTATTTGTTTAGGCCTTGACCACGACGTTCCCAACTGTGATCTCTGTGCCTCCTTTAATCCGCAATCCGTCGGGCTAAGATTTTGGCTAGGCATTTTGGAGTTTGGCCTAAGTTTGTTGGTATGGGGTCCGCCGGTCTTCAGGCTTCGGATGTTCCAAAAAAATGTAAGGATAAGGACTGCGACAGGCCTCAGAAATCTAAGTCCTCGGATGAGGTTAAGTTGGGCGTCAGGCAGTAGCCAGTGAAACTCCTTTGCAGTCCTGCAGTCTGCAGATGTACAACCGCAGGCCTTGATTGAGTCCGAGTCCCTTAGGCCTTTGGCCTCTGTTTTGCCTTCTGACCTGTTGCCAGTCACCTCTTTTGCTGGAGCCGGAGCTGTTAAGCTGACTCCGGTGTCCGAGGCCTCCATTTTGCGTTCTGACAGCAAACTTCTTCCTTCAACCTCTGCTGCATCTTCAGTGGCTGCCAGGCCTCCCGAGTCCTTCAGGCTTGCAGGTAAGAGACCTTCAGGCTTGCAGGTAAATCTTCCTTTTGTAAGCCTTTGAAACGGCAGGCTCCAGCTGCTTCTTGTTCCCCTCAGTCCCAAATGGTTAAAATGGCTAATGATTTGTTGACTCTTATTAGGGGTTCTCAGCCTCCTCCCTCTAAAAGGAGTAGGGATGTTTCTCCTGAGGTTTTGTCCTGCTCAGGTTCTGATTCTTCCAGCATTTCTGCTGATGAAGAGTAATTTTCTCAGGCCTTTTCTCCTTTTGAGAATTCAGATGCAGAGGAGTCCATCCCTTTGGCTTCTCCTCCAGAGGATTTCTCTTTTGGTGATGCTTTAAATGAACATTTTAAGTGGGAAAGTCAGGATTATCCCCAGTCCAAAAAACAGATGAGGGAGTTTCTGGATTTACCTCGGCATAAGCCTCTTGCTGTTCCCCCTGTGTTGGAAGTTGTTGATGATGTGTTTCTGGAAAATTCTTTGTCTCCAAAGTTCGGTTCCTCCTGCTCTCAGGAAACCTGACAGATACTACAGGGTCCCTGATTCTCATCTGTTTCTTTTCAGGAATCCGTTGGCGGATCCAGAGGTTATTTCTCAGGGCCCTAAAGAAGTTCAGGCCACTGTTACCGGGAATCCTGTTCCCTCTGACAGGGAGTCTAAGAACCTAGATAGGTGGGGCAAGAAAGTTTATACCTCTGCCACCCTAGCTGTTAGGGCTACCAGTTGTCTATTTCATATGCTGAAGTACCAGCAGCACACGGAGGCTATTAAGTCTGGGATTGCAAGTGTACCTCTTTTGGCAGAGAGCAAAGACGTGCAGGATTTACTGAATTTTGGCTGACATCAAAGATTGAAACAATACTAATTTTATGAACTTTAATTGTACTTTGACTTAGGAATGGGGTCCATTCCCATCATGGTATTAGAAACGCAAAAGACCTGGAGAAATTAAAAAAAGGAAGTTCCTTCTTTCCAGGAGGTAATTCCTCATCCAGCAGTCCAGACTCTTATTTTTATCTGTTCTTCATCACATGCTGTCCCAAGGTGTGAGAGAACCTTTCCGTCCTTCCCAGGTGGGGAAAAGATTGTATTCAAGGATCTGTTTACTGCCATAGAAAGAAAATGCTTGAAGACCAGTTCTGTATCTTTCTTACCTAAACCTGTTTGCAATAGTGTCCAAGTTCAAAATGATATCACTTCACAATCTGTTACTTCTTCCTCATTCAAATTTCCTGACAGCAACTAAATTTACATGATGCTTGTCTTCACATACCTAGTCATCCAGACTTTAGGCTTTTCTTAAGTTTTTGTTTGTCAAGATCACATTATTAGTTCTGTGCCTTACCCTTAGGAGTATCCACTACATCCATAGTTTTCACAAAGTGTCTAACTCCAGATCTGATGTCAATTTTCATTCTATCCTCAACTGTTGGGTTCGGATCCGAGCTTTGGATCTGACTCGGCTGTTACTAAAGCTCGTGGTAACCAAAAATCTTTTGAGCTTCTCCCTTACTCATAATGCACCAACCTCTACCACACCCCAGATCTCATTTGCTGCTTTTCACAAAAAGATATAGTCAACCTTAACTGTCGAGTTTTGATTGTACTTTAAGCAGATAAGTGATTTTTTTCTGCAAAAAAATTTATATTTCTAGTATATTTCTCTTACACTTCTTATCCCTTACCTTCATACATTAGTGTACCACTCTATTACCATTGTTGGTAGGTTTTCATGTCTGCTGTTTTTATATGCTTGTGTATCTTTAATTACCGTTGTTGGTAATATTTTTCCTTTCTGACTTCCACTTTCCAAAAAAAAAAGTTTTCTTCTTACATTGTGTTTGTTGTTTACTGCGGTGGTGGTGCTGCGGTAGCGTTGTCGTCTCACCGTAAGACGTCCTGTTCGATTCTCAGCTAAAGCGTCCTCTGTGTGGAGACATCCGTGAATGGGCGTACCTTCGTTGAAGGTTGTGCGTCAGGGCTGGCAACTCAGCACATAAAAATCTACTGCCAATCATTAGTGGACCGGATTTCCGCTGTGGCGACCCCTAACCGGGAAAAGCCGAAAGACACAACAACATTGCGTTTGTTGTTTGATAGTATGGCTGAGAAGGGTCCTTCGGGCTTTAAAAAATGTTTGAAGTGTGGGCACAGGTTGCCTACCAGACACACACACACACATCGTTTATTGTCTATGTCCATAGCACCTGCAGGAGGATTGTTCTAATTGTCATTATTTTAATCCCAGAGCACTTGTGGACAGGAAGAATAGGTTGATTCTGAAAGGGTTGCTGCCATCATTTTTTGGTGAAGCTATTATCATAGGTTCATAGGTGTGTACTAGGCTAATGGCCCTGGAGCCTTTACAAACCTAGCCCATAGGATTACTCTGACATCGTGCCACCCGACCTTAGTTCCCAGTGCCTCTGTTGAGTAGAGCCACTGGAGTCATCCCCGGGATGAATTTTCTATTTCCCATCTACTCATTAAGGTTTTTCTTGAAGAGGGCCATTGCAGTGCTCTGTTTAACATGTATGGGAAGTCTGTTCCATAGCAAGGGCAGTCTCTGGGTTATGAACCTGTCCCTCCAGCATGTTCTATTGATTGTGGTAATGAAGATGAGGTCACTGGAGCATGTGGTGTGGAGGGATTGGCATTTCTTTAGATGTAGCATTTCTAACACAGCTGGATCAGACGTGGATTTATATGTCAAGCAGAGATCGCCTCTAAGTAGAAGATATGAGACAGAGAATAGTTGGAGTTTTTTGAGTCTGTCCATATAGGACAAGTGTTTAATGCCTATGATCTTCTTTGTGAGGTACTTTTGCAGCCTCTTCAGTTGTTGCAGGTGTCTAGTGAGGTACATGCCAAAATGGGGCATTGTCCTTGATGATTGGCTTACTGAGGGAAGAGTAGAGGGAGACAATGACCTCCTTCTTCCTGGATGCAAAACCCTTAGTAAAGAGATGTGCCACATAGAAGGACTTTCTGACAATAGTGGCAATGTGGTGGTCAAAAGAAAGGCTGCTGTCAACCTGTGTTCCCAAATCTCTTATAACACCTTCTCTGTTCAGTGGACTACCATCGATGTGATAATTCATGGGAACCAGCTTTATCCCAAAGGGTATGACTACGCATTTTTTGGCATTGAGCTTAAGGCCATGGTTCTTACACCAGTCGTTGGTCTCAATTTCTGTAGGATGTCAACATCACTTGGGGAGTTAATAATAGCTCCCAACTTGCAATCGTCTGCGAACTTTGTCAGCCAGAGACCCTTTATGTTGGCCTGAACTTCAGAGAAGTAGATACCAAACAGGTGAGGACCCCAGCACCAAACCCTGTGGGACTCCACTCGTAACTAGTCGGCAGTCTGACTTGGAGTCCACTACTTTCAGGACTCAATCCCCCAAACTAAAGTCTAAGGATTCAAAGTCTCTGACGATTTCCTCCATTTCTTTTTCTCCATTTTCAGAGCCTCCCAGGAAGAGATCTAAATTGGATTCAAGGAGGTCTCAGACCTCTTCTCCCTCAGATCTGAAGAAAAAGATCCTATGTCCTCAGATCCAAACAAGAAAGCTTATGACCCAATTGTTCCAGATCCTATTATTTTGCGAGGAACCCAATATTCTTCCTGTGTTGATCCGGTGCCTTCCAGGGTCCCTTCGCCCTTTATGGAAAGGCGTCATTCAGAGGCACCTTCCCTGGCCTTGTTTTGTTCATCAGGGAGTTTGACTAAGGACATTGTGGAGAGAATAATGCGGACGTTTCTCTCAGTGCAGATCCAGATGGATGTGTTACCAGCTCCTACCACTTCAAGTTGGGAGGCCAGTCCTTCGACCACACCACCACCACCTCAGACTCCTCCTCTCAATGCTCTAATTGCTTCAGAGTCCTTGGATCTAAGGCTTCCAGGTCCATCTGGCTTGGATCGGAAGGTAACTGTTGCCGTACGCCACTCTTTGGGTACGTATCCTGTAGTAAGGCTAAGATTAGACAGCAGCCTTATGTGTGGGTTTAGTTCCTCTTGGAGTTCATGTAGCACACAGCCCGGGACACCGTCCGGTCCCATTGATGCTGTGTTTTTAGCTTTAGAGAGGGCGGCTCTCACCTGAGCATCTGAGATGTTAGGGAGGCTACACTCTGCTGGGATAGTTATTTCTCCTTTTGGGGGGGAGGGGGAGGAGAAATTTGCACTGAACCTGTCTGCCAGAATGTTGGCAATGTCAGTGGGTTCAGTGTATTTTGTGTCATTTTGGACTAACTCTGAGCATATCTGGGAGTTTCCACCCAGGTTTCTAACATAGCTAAAGAAGACCTTGTGATTGTCTTTTGCGATTTTTCTCTCAACGTTGGCCTTGGATGATTTTATGAGTGATCGTAGTTTTTTTGCTAGTACTGATCAGAGATGCCTTCCCTTTTAGGGATTTTGCTCTGTCATGTAGTAGCTTCCTCCTCCTGTTGTAAAGTTTGTTTATGGCTGGGGTCCACCAGACCGGGCGCCTGCCTTTGGGGGAATGGGTCTTGGTTTTATTTGGGATTGCATGATCCATGCATTCTTGAAGGTGCCCGTAGAAGGCATTTGCAAAGGATTCAGCAGTGTGGGTTGTGGTTTCCACTGGCCCAGGGGCCTTGAAGGATACCACTTCAGTCTTAAGTGTGAAGTTGGCTTTTGAGAAGTTCTTCACTGTGGTCTTTTGTGCAGGGGGTGGGGGCGGGATGTGGATTTCCAGTGAGATTAATTTATGGTCTGATCTTACCAAAGAGGGATATACTTCCGGTGTGGAGCATTTTGTCCCCATGTTTGTGATGATCAGGTCTAGTATATTGTCTCCTCTTGTGGGAATGTTGACTAGTTGTTCCATTGCATTTGAGTTTATGAATTCTAGGAATCTTTGGGCTAGGGTGTTGGGGCTTGAGTAATGTTCCCAGTCTATGTTTGGGTAGTTGAAGTCTCCCAATATGATGGTATTTGGAGAGACATTCATACTCTCCAGTGTCTTCAGGAAGGCTGTGTGGGGTTCCTGAGTTTGAGAGGGTGGTCTGTAGCATGCTACAAACTGTAAGGCAGTTTTGCCTATGGTTAGTTGCACCTGGATGGTCTCCGATGCTTATGCGTTGCCACTAACCTGGAGGTGTGGGTATCTTTGATGAATATGGATACTCCCCTCCTTTTGTGGTGCGGTCCAAGTTTTGGGGCGGAAAGCATGATATGAGGTAAAACCTGATAGTGCTGGGGTGCTCTCAGGAGCCTTGAACCAGGTTTCAGTCACTGCACAGACATCGATGTTCTCCATACTGAGGAGGGCTTCGAGGGCGTGCATCTTGAGGTTTAGACTTCTGGCATTGAGCAGCATTACCCTTAGTTTTTTTCCACTTGTGTTTTCTAGGGAGGTAGGTTTGTCATTTGAGCCTTGCCTAAAAAAGGCACTATGGGGGTGGCAAGAGCCTTGGCCAATATCCGGAATCCCAGGGGTGACAGGTGCAAGCCATCCCTTGCGAAGCAGCGTGGCTTGTCAAGCATGTCATACCAAGCAGACCGACATTGGATCCCCTTAGAATGACACCAGTAATTAAGCCAATTGTTAAAACTGATCATTTTGTCTTTGTACTGTGACATCATTCTTGGTGAGGGTAAGATGCTGCTCAGGGTCAGGGTCATACCGGCCTGGGCTACATAATCAGAGAGCTCCTCTATGTCTCTTTTCATGTAGTCCAGGGAGGTACGTCTCAGGTTGTTCACACCGGCATGTACAATGACTGAGTCATATTTGTACTTGCTGTGGAGTGACCTGAGTGCTTGTGTTATGTGGCGGATTCTAGCTCCCGACAGGCAGCTTACTGTGACCTTTTCCTTGTTCATTCTGGTGAGCGGGACGTCAGTGTGTCTGACTATGGAGTCACCTATTACAAGTGTCTGGCATGTTGTTTGGCCTTAAGGGCTGTGACTGTTTAGCACACTGACTTTGTGAACTGTGTGTTGCATGTGCTATGTCTTGAGGTGGCGGTTGCTTGGGTGTCTGCTTTGGAGGCCTCTGTTGTTTTGGTAGATTTTTAATCAGCGCCTCCGAGTATGTTTTTGTGTGTTTATATGTTTGGTTTGCAGTTGTGATAGTTCTATGTGAGACTGGGTTTGTGGGTTTGTGGTGTGCGTGGTTACCTTCTCCTCCTGACTGGTCTTGCCAGTACTGAATTGAGAGAGCTCAGCCTCCAGTTTGGCTATATAGTTGCATCTCTCGCATATATTTGTATTTGTTGGGAGGAGGAGAGGGTTGTCTGTGTACATGAGGCAGTTGTAACATTGCCTCAAGATTCCCAGATTCACCAGCTGAACAGGAGAGGACGCCAGCAACTGACCCTTCGACATGATAGAAATAGTGAAAAAGATTGCTGTGTACCTGAGTCAGAAATGACCTATAGGGAAAAGGGTACTCAAGGGAATTTAGGTGAATGAAGTACTTTCTTTTGTTTAAGAGTGCTTTACCTGTATAAAAAATGCTTTAAGAGCAAGTGCTGAGCTTTTCAGATAGAGTATAGGCTGTTTAGATTGCAAGTAGAGCAGTTCTAAGGGAAAAAATGAAGAGCAGACTTTACGGAGCCAGAAATAGTTTACACTTGATTAAGCGGCGCTGCCCGATGCTGCTCTGTGAGCAACTTCGCGCTAATTCGTGCAAAAACGGGCTTTATAGCAGGGGGTTGAAAAGAGCCAGGAATTGACCCAAAATGGCCAATAAACTACAAGTTGCTGGGCTGGAACCACTCCTCTAGGGACAAATAGGTTGCTCAGTGCTCCCCACTCCCACTGGTGAACAAAGAAGCTTCCTCTTATCAAATAAGGATATGGATAGCACAGGAACTAAGACAAAGCCCAGAGATCAGCAAAATCTGAAGACTGGACTATTCTAGTTCAGAAAAGCGGGAAAACAAGGATATTTTTTTTTTTTTCTTTTTTTTTTTTTTTTACAGAGACAGAAGAAAAAGATACAGTAGCAAACAGTAAATGCTATAAAACGGCTAGCGCACTTGAGTGTGTTAGCCTAACAGTTAAATTAAATAAAAATAACTTTTTAAAGTGCTAACAGTTTGAAATCTACACAGGTACAGTAAAAACAATATGCATCAATACATCATATTAACTCATTAGTATAAATATGTAATCAGTCAATTAAAATCCAAGATCAGTTATCAATGCAGTAAAACTTTAAAAAGGGGAATGCGTAGTAAAAGACAAAATAATTCATTTATATAAATGCACTCTACGATTTAAAAAAAAAACCTTGGTTTCAGTTTTGTGTTTTGGTTGTGTTTACTTTTTGTTGAAAGCTGGTTCAAAGGGATTTAGTATTTCTATATCCCTGGAAAGACTGCACAAGAAAGATACAATGGTATTTGAAGTCTTTTTGGTTTCAGCATCACATTGTTTTTCTTTTCAAATCAAATCCTTGTCTTGGGGTTTGTCAGTCAAGAAATCACTCTGTGGCAACAGTAAATATCCTTAAATCCATGTCTCCTCTTCTCTCTCCCTGTTCCAAAGCAGTCATTTATCCCAGACACTTCAAACTTTGTTTGGGGTGTAGATTCAGGAGGGATAAAAGTGCAAGGTGCATGGGACATAAAGGACAGGCACAAGCACATAAATTTAAAAGAGATGCTTGCCTTGATCAAGGCACTCAACTCTCTGAATTATCTGTGGTTCCTGGGACCTCTTCAAGTTGTTGCAGACTGCACCACAGTCATGTGGTACATCAATAAGCAAGGGGAACTGCGGCAGACTATCCACGTTGGCTTCAGATATCTTCACAGCACAGTCTTACTCCATAGGCATCATGCATTCCTTCAGAGCAAAGTTGTATAGTAGGCAAGCTGAGAAGAACAAGAGCAGACCCTCATGAATAGAAACTAGAACAGGGGGTCTTCCACGATTTGATTCATCTGTGGGGAGTTCCTCAAGAAAACCTGTTTCACTCCTCTCTAACCAACCAACTGGCAAGATTCTACTCTAGGACTCCATGCAAGAAGGTCTAGAAGACAGAAGCCTTTTCTTTTCCTTGAACAAGAATGTTCATAAATGCTTTTCCACCCTTTCCACTGATATATTGTGTACTTATGAAGATTCTAAAGGAATCCCCTAAGATCATTGTGGTGACTCCCTTCTGGCCCAGGCAACAGTGGTTCTCCCTTCGTTTGGAAGTGACCAGGGGGAATTACCTCAAGCTTTCTCTCAGAATGGATCTACTGACATAATGTCAAGGGTGTTTAATACACCCTGACCCCAGTCGACTTCAGTTGACTGCCTAGATGATAGAGTCTTAATCCCCTTTAGGCATCTGTTTACTGAAGACATGCATCAGGTACTAATAGAGGCAAGAAGGTCTTCTACTAGAAAATCATATATTAGCAAAAGCAACATGTTTTCTAGTTTGTGCCAACAACATAACAAACACCCATTCAGATTCATAGGTATACTAGGCTAACGACCAACGGCTTTTATAAGCCTTGCCATGCAATCAATCCATTTATGTCCTTATGCATCATTGGCATTTATTAGGGGATGATTTGTTAGTTGGGAAGTTTCTAGGTTTTATGGGGGGATTATAGTTTGGGCATTACTTGTCTACCTCTGTCTATCAGAGAGACATGGGGGCCAGACCCAAAGTGGCTATATGACTTCCTTGATGAACCTGAATGCCATGCCCTAAAAGTTGGGAGTTACGGAATGATTTTCTTACTACCTAAGCTGCATGTTAGTCAGAGGCCAGACTGCAGTCTACATATATTCTCAAATCCTTGACTTACAGGGTTAACTCTTAGGAGTGTCTTATCGATGGAATAATTAGTCTGGGTGACAGTTTTCCCAAAAGGTACAATAACGAATTTCTTGGCATTGAGTTTTAGTCCATGATTCCAGTCTTTTGTCTGTATTAGATTCTCTTGTAAGATGTTTGTGTTATGGGCCAAATCTGTGGCTTCCAGTTTGCAGTCATCTGTGAACTTGGTCAACCAAAGGCCCTTGACATTGACCTTTATTTCTGAGAAGTGGATGCCAAATAGGAGTGGTCCCAGCACAGAGCCCTGAGGCACCCCATTGGTGACCAGTCTCTTGGAGGAGATGATGTCAGCAATACTGACTTCCTGAGTCCTGCCTGTGAGTCAGCTGGCAATACAGTGAGTTATGTAAGAGTGTATGCCCAGTTTAGGGAGTTTGTCAACTGTATTGTATTCAATGCCTTAGCCAAGTCCACATGGGCAATATGCATAGTTTTCCACTCATCCATTGCCTTTGTGACCTTTTGGAAGAAGTCCACCAGGTTTAGTAGGCATGGTCTTCCTTCACTTGACAAAGCCAGACTGGGTTGCATCCATTGTCTGAAGTTTGCCTGTAAAGGTACAGACATCTTGCATTGGCCAGGAATCGAGCCCAGGTCAACTGCTTGGAAGGCAACTACATTCACCACTATACCAACACTGCTTCTACCAAGGGCTAGTTGTTCCCTGGTGTTACAATGTTTATGTGAGTTACTATCCTATGGACCTTTCATACTCCTCTATCAAGGTTCATTATTGACCATTTCACCATATCTTTCCTCAGATCCTCCTCTTTCAGTGCATTCTCATTTCATAATGTTTTTGAAGGCGGTTTTGCATAAGAAGTCTCCAAGAAAACTGGTGGCCCATCTTTGGATCTTAATTTTGTGATGGGGAGGATAAACACTTAATCTATTTGAACCAGCTAACCTGACTGATTTGAGGTTCTTAACATGAGTTGCAAGCTCTTACTGTGAATCAACCCTATCTCATTTTCCAGAGAGAGAAAGTTTTTTTTTTTTTTTTTAGAACCAATCCTCCTTTTATGCCTAAAGTGGTCAAAATTTATAGTAAGACAAACTATCCATCTCCCTGTTTTCTTTCCTGAATCTAAAAATGAGGAAGAAAGGATACTCCATACCTTGGATGTGCTCAGACAACTCTGGTACTATCTTGACTGAAATAAGTCTTTCATATCTTCAGATCAGTTGCTCATTTCTTGTGAAGGTAAGAGGAACGGACAACCTTTGTCAAAGCAGACCATTTCCAAATGGTAGTACCAGGCTGTTGCCTTTTGTGATACTCAGCTGAACAAAATGATTCCAGGCAGAGTCGCAGCCCACTCTACCAGGGCCTTGGTTTTATCTATGGCGTTTTGGAAGGGGTTAGATTCTAGAAGTATTCTAGAAGCAACAATTTGGTTCCTGTACATACTTTTGCAAAGCATTGCAAGCATGATTCCTTCTCGAGGTCTAGATCATGCTTTGCTAGGACCATTTTTCATAGGCTTCCGGACTCTTCTCATTTCACCTCCCAAATGTAATAAGCTAGGGTAATCTACACATGTAAAGGCTACTGCAGTAGTGATACATACAATAAACATAGTACAGCTGTGTAAATAAACTTATAACAGTAAACAAATGATCACTGCTGCAGTAGCCACTCCCCCTCTCCATCCTCCTCGTTTTTTTGAGTTTATGCCAGGGTGTGGACATTTTGTTGTTCCTAACATTGTCTTTTCAGGGCTAAACCTCTCTCTCTGTCTGTTGGCATGAAAGTTCTGAAGGGCTGGGCACCCAAACCTGTCTTTTTATTTTTAGTCAGCTCAGCTCAAGCTGGCTGACTGGGCGAGTGGAAGGTGCCCTGAAGCTTTGGAAGCAGGTTGTTTGTTATAGCCCATCCATTGTGTAGCTAAGGCTACTGCAGCATGGATCATTTGAATATATACTGTTATGGTAAGATGTTAAGTTGTCAATCTCGCCTTCATTCTTGCTGGATGGGTTCGGAGCCGAACCTCGGCGACTCGGCCACTTACTAAAGCTCGAGAGCTAATTTTACCGGCTCGAGGCAACCCTATATCCCATGATGCTAGGTGATAACTACCCAGATCTCGTTTGCCGCTTTCGCTGACGAGGTGCGTTTTACCAGCTCTTGGTAAGTGTTGGGATTTTCATTATTTCAAAGTTACCTTTGTACCTAGCCTTCCCACCCCCTTTCTTCGTTTAGTTTAGCTAACAGTTATATTACACCCCTTTTCCCGTTGGTGCTAAATTTTTTCCCCTTTTATCCAATTTAATTTCCCTTCCCCCTAGTTTAGGCCTTAGGCCTGTTCCTTTCCTAGTTCCTGACAGGGATTCTGTGCTGTGTCTGTGGTGCGCTTGTGTATCCCTGTTTAACTAGTTTGTTTGGATTGGGTGTGTCTGTGTTTTTTTACTTGTGCCTTTACTTCGACAGCACTATGTCGAAGGACACAAAGGTCTCAGGCTTCAAGAAGTGTGACTCGGGCTGTCAGAAGATGTCTCTGACAGACGGTCACACTTCTTGTGTTTACTGCCTGGGACCCCTGCACCTGCAGGACTCTTGTTCTGTGTGCCATGCATTCAGCCCAAGAGTCCTGCAGGAGCGCAGGAACAAATTAATCTTAAGGGGCTTATTAAAGCGCCGATACTGCTGAGCCTTTACTTTCACAGTCGGTTCCGGCTGGAGCCGACGTATCTTCGGCTCCTTTGGCTTCATCCATCTCCAGAAAAAGATCCAGATCCCCATCTTTGGAATCGATCCATTCGGCTCCGGGGTCGCCCTTGCTCTCGGAGCAGAGCCATCGGAGCCGTTCTTCTCGGTCGTCCAGGCTTTCCGACCATGACCTTGAGAGAGTGGTCAGCAGACTGTTAAAGTCTCAGGCACTGGCCCAAATGCTTCATAGCCCATCTCATCAGACAGTGGCTATTTCAACTCTACCTACTATTCCTCCTTCGACTCTCCCTCAGAGTTCGGAGCCGTGACTGTTGTGGTGTCGGAACCGATACCTCCCCCTTCGGCTCCATCATATTCTGCTCCGATCTCCTCCTTGATGCCTTCATTGGAGAGATCCGGGCGCCTGGTCTCTCTCGCCGGCTCCGAGGGGGCGAGTAGCATCGGACCCTTGTCCGACCCCGTTCTCCCTCTCGGAGAATCGGCGCTGATGAGCTCGGCCCCGACATCGGCTTCGGAGCCGTCCTTGTCGGTGCGGCCTGGGGTTCCTACCTCTTCGGAGCGGGAGCCCTCTGGTCTATCTGATAAGGGAGCCTTCGAGGTGATGAGCGTACTAGCCCCAGGGCACGGTCAACAGTCAGCTCCATCAGCTCCTCCCACTACAGTGCCTGCTGACGTCTTCCCACTCTCTTGCTCCCGGACCCAGAGATCCAACGCCTCAGGTTTCCCCACTGGGAATATCTTCCTCTTCCGAGGCTTCTCCTGACCCGTCAGGTGAACCTCCGCGCAAGAGGACATGTAAGAGGAAGCATGTGGACTGCCCTGAGTCAGTTACATCCAATACCGACTTGGATGAGTCTGAAGGATCCCCAAGGTCCCCCTCTGAGGATGTCTCCTTCTCAGACATCCTTGAAATCCTGAACTGGTCTTCCCTTAATCCTTCTGAGGACGAGTCGGTTTACCTGGAGGCGTTTGGTTCTCGACCCTCCACCTCCTGGGTGCCTCCGCCTTTCGACCCCCTTATGGACGTGGTGGCACGGAAGGCGTGGACGGCCCCGGATTCGGTGGAACCCACCCCACGGAGGCCTTCTAAATTTATTACGGCTCCAGCGGATAGGCAATTTCTAACAAAAGGTGTCCCGGTTGATGCCATGGTGGTGGCTGCAGCCACCAAGAAGGAACTAGCCAATCCTTCAGTACCTATCTATCCTCCTAACAAGGATTCTAGGTCTATGGATAAGGTACGGCAAGCGGATGTTTTCTTCAGCAACCTTTGCCATGCGGTCGCTGAATTACTTGTGTCACTTCACCCGCCTTCAGAGAGATGTTCTCAAAGAGTTGGGTGAAGTTTTACAGGATCCGTCAGCTGCTGGGTCCCAAGATAAAATCAGCCCACAACTGGGAACCCTAAACTCCATTGTTAACTCCTCCATGCGGCTCATTTCCTATGCAGCCGATGGAGCGACTAGGGCTGCAGGCACAGGTGTGGCCTTAAGGCGTCAAGCCTGGATGCGGCTTTGTAATTTTGCAGACCCCTTCAAGGCGTCCTTCACTAACTCCCCCTTTGATGGTTCGACGTTGTTCGGCCCTCAAGTGAAAGACACCTTGACCAGATGCGAGCAAGATGGCAAGACTCTTTCTGCAGTAGGAGTGCGTTTCTCCACCCCTTCCAGACCATATCCTAAGGGTCAAAAGGGTGGAAAAATGTGGTTCCGCAAATCACAAGGAGTCACGCCTGACGCAAGAGGTCAATTTACCCCCAGAGGCAGAGGGGGTAACAACAACAGATGCTGCCCAAGAGGCAGAGGGGGTTCGCAGAATCAGGGTAACAGAGAGTCTCTCTCTGACAAACCCTTCCAACATCCCTGAGATGTTGCCCGACTATCCACCTTCGGAGGCAGTCGGGGGAAGATTATCGCTGTACCCAAAAGCCTGGCTCTCCCTCACTTTAGACAAATGAGTACAGTCGGTTATATCCGAGGGTTACAAAATTCCCTTTATCCAAACCCCAACTCAACAAAAGGGAACCCTTCCAGACGTTCCACTCAGTCTAAGGGAACAAGCAGTGCTAGAAATTTCAAAACTTCTAGCAAAAAGAGCCATCCAGCCAGTCCCAGCAGACCAAATAGGATCCGGAGTCTACTCAAAGTTCTTTTTGGTACCAAAAAAAACAGGGGACTGGAGACCAATATTAGATCTCAGCAAACTAAACAAGTTTGTAAAAAAGACAAGATTCCGGATGGTCACGCTACAGTCCATTCTACCCTTTCTGGGCAAGGACAATTGGATGTGCTCTGTGGACCTTCAGGATGCGTACTATCACATCAAAATTCACAGGCGCTCCAGGAGGTTTCTTCACTTCCGGCTGGGGGCCAGTCACTACCAATTCAGAGCCCTGCCCTTTGGTCTCACTACGGCCCCCAGAGTGTTCACCAAATGTATGGCAGCGGTTACGGCTCACCTGAGGCGTCAAGGATTCCAGGTTTTTCCATATCTAGACGACTGGCTCCTCACCGCCACCACCAGGCATCAACTTCTTCAGGCCAGAGATTACACCATCCACATTTGCAGAGGGCTAGGAATCTCTATAAATTTCGAAAAGTCTGCCTTGTCGCCTTGTCAATCTATTACCTTTATAGGCGCCAACTTGGACACCATGCAGCTTTCAGTAAAGCTAACAGATCAAAGGATTTTAGATATCCAAAATCATGTCCATGTTCTGCTTCAGAGCGACAGAATTCAGGCCAGGTATGTCCTGAAAGTATTGGGGCTCATGGCGGCCGTCATCACACTTCTTCCTCTTGCCCGTTTTTACATGCGTCTTCTACAGTGGATGCTTTTTGCCCAATGGTCTTTCCAACAACTCCCTATGCACTACAAGATCATAACTACAATTTGCAAAAATCATCTCTCTTGGTGGATGAGCTCCCATCAAGTCCATCATCGGGGGGGGGGGGCATTTTCAGGGGAGGACAGTCCACGGCACATGGCAACATTTCGAATGCCACCTGCACATAAATGTCCTGGAGATGAGAGCAGTGCTTTTGATGTTGCAAGCCCTCCAAGACTCTCTTCCCCTGGGGACTATTGCAATCCGAACGGACAATATGTCCGTAGTGTGGTATATCAACAAGCAGGGCGGAACCAAGTCCTGTCCCCTGTGTCGAGAAGCTCTCAGACTTTGGCAATGGGCGATCTCTTCTCAGCGGTTTCTGATAGCAACGCATATCCCCGGGAAGTCCAACATCATAGCAGACAGGTTGAGCAGAGCTATCCTCATGCCACACGAGTGGTCTCTCAAACAATCTGTGACGGAAGAGATTTTTCAATAGTGGGGCCTTCCTTGCTGCGATCTTTTTGCTACACCTCAAAACAGCAAATGCCCCGACTTCTTCACTGTCTTCCCCCTGCCAGGCCATCCCCCCCAGAGACGCTCTAATTCACGATTGGCCTCGGGGACTTCTTTACGCCTTTCCACCCCTTCCGTTAATATCACAGGTAATTCAGAAAGCAACCGCCTTGAGAGCCAAGATGATTCTCATTGCCCCTTATTGGCCTCGACAGATATGGTTTCCGTTCCTGCATCGATATCTCTTGGAGCAGCCTTGGCATCTGGATCCAGTGCCAGATCTTTTGGCCCATCAGTTGGGGCAGCTGCACCAATCCCTCCATTCTCTCAACCTCACTGCTTGGTTGCTCCACTTCCGTCCCTAGCCAGGCTTCCTATGATTTCAAATCCCGTCCGGGATATTATAGTAGCTTCCCTTAAATCTTCTACCAGAAGGATTTACACTAGTAAATGGCAACGTTTTTCCTTCTGGGCAAAGGCTAGAAATATAGATCCGTTCACTGCTCCAATTCACTCGGTCTTGGATTTCCTAGCTGAAATTTTTCATTCAGGGTCTTCATCCTCCACAGTAAAAGTTCAGTTGGCAGCCATTTCAAAATTTTCACATAGGTCTGTCGGACTGCAGCATCATGTCCCATAAGCTTTGCAAAGCATTCCTGAGAGGTGTTTTTTTTACTCAAACCTCCGATCAAAGATCCTCCACCACAGTGGGATCTAAACCTAGTTTTAACATCCTTGATTCTACCTCCCTTTGAACCTGCGGCTTCCTGTTCACTGAAATTACTTTCCTGGAAAACACTCTTCCTGGTCGCTGTTACATCTGCTAGGAGAGTATCTGAACTTCATGCCCTCTGCATTCGTCCCCCTTACTTAGTCTTCCACAAAGACAGAGTTTCTCTAAGAACGAACCCCTCTTTCATACCCAAGGTGGCTTCGCAGACCAATTTAAATCAATCAATTGACCTCCCAGTTTTCTTCCCTAATTATACGAACAGGGCGGAGCAAAAACTGCATTGTCTGGATGTTCATCGTCAGCTCCAATATTATTTGGACAGAACTAAACAAATCAGGAAATCTGATAAACTCTTTTTATCTTATGCAGAAAATAGGAAAGGCTTTCCAGTATCCAAGGTAACCTTGTCTAGGTGGCTCTCTTCTTTGATCATGTATGTTTACCAACTCAGAGGTAAAGAATTGCCTTCTAGGCCAAGAGCCCATTCAACCAGGGCACTAGCCACATCTACAGCCTTTCAAGCCAGACTACCAGTAGACACTATTTGCGCGGCAGCCACATGGGCTTCTCCTCATACCTTTGTATCGCATTACAAATTGGACATGGCCTCCAGAAACAGGGCAAATTTTGGTTCCACTGTTCTCAAGAGTCTGTTCCAATGAGCCACCCAGGATGAAGGTGCTAGGGACGCGGTCCCATCCAGCAAGAATGAAGGCGAGATTGACAACTTAACATTGAGAAGTTATGTACCTACCATAACGTTCCATGTTAGTTGTCTTCTCGCTTCTTTCTTAACCCCGCCCGCCATCCCCCTAGCCTGGACAGACCGAGAAGTTTTTCCCCTTCTTTGAAGGGTCCTGATCTTGCACTTTTAGCCAAATGCCTTGTCCTAGGGTAACTACAGCTTAGATAGCGATCCTTTCAGGGTTATCCTTTTCCTTCTCCTCTCCAGTTGGAGGACTGTATTGCCTAGGTTGTTTTTCAGCTACCAAACGAGATCTGGGTAGTTATCGCCTAGCATCATGGGATATAGGGTTGCCTCGAGCCGGTAAAATTAGCTCTCGAGCTTTAGTAAATGGCTGAGTCGGAGCCGAGGTTTGGCTCCGAACCCATCCAGCAAGAAAGAAGGCGAGAGAAG
The DNA here is from genome assembly GCF_019279795.1 of Protopterus annectens. Lineage (NCBI taxonomy): Eukaryota > Metazoa > Chordata > Ceratodontiformes > Protopteridae > Protopterus > Protopterus annectens. The sequence goes on along the minus strand of NC_056736.1, from coordinate 112,348,563 downwards.
ACAACTAACATGGAACGTTATGGTAGGTACATAACTTCTCATTTACTTGCATAACTGTACTTTCTTCCACAATAAACTACATCTCAGTTATTATGGATGCATATTTAGTTCTGTGACAATATCTGACTATCTGAAGTCATTTTTAGGACAACTAAACCTATCAGTCACCAAGCACCTATATATAGAATACTTGATGTGATATTATTAATGTAATGCACAGAGCTTGGGGAATAAACACAAGGAATTAATAGATTTGAGGTAGGAAATTATAAAGTCATTGTAGTAAAATCAAAGAACTGAGAGTAATGTTTGCCTGTGTATGTATGTTTATAGGAACAGTCTAGGGGTGGTGGCTAAATGCTGCCAGTGCAGCTAAAAGTATAGCAGTTAATACACGACTGTTTGAAATATGAAAAAAAAATATGAATGATAGTTATAGAAGACCAGACATAGTTAACACAAGTTTTTTGAATGTATACTAAAATGTGTATTTTACATTTAAAGTTTTTTTTTTTAAGTTTGTTGATTATCTAGAAATCAACTGGAGTGAAAATAATTTCTATGGTAATGGACTTGTTGGCATTTTATAATTCCACTGCTTAAATCAAACCATGAATGATAAAACAAAATGTAAAAAAATATTTTAGAAATTGTGGCTAATATCTACCCATACATAACACCCTTTTCCCATTTTTGCACATGGTGTTAGGATGTCACAGCAAGAGCAACCATAGTCTAGAAACCATGTTTATGCCGCTGGGTGGCTACTGATTTTCCTGTTTTAATCCATAATCTTAGAGTTAAAGCATCACTTGGTACATCAGACCATAACTCTCTTGAATTTGAAATTGCAAACTGTTTCATACCTAAGAACAACAGGGTTAATTATAACTATGGTTTGATTAATTATCTGGAGTTACATTTGTCCAGTAATAAAGAGGATTTGCATATATGAGTAAAGCACTTAAACTTGAAATAAAAATGCAAAACTAAATATGATAATACATTAGCTGCTGACCAAACTAATCAAACATTTATAAATACATTACTTCAGTAAATAACTTATAATAAATGTGCTATTGATTAGTGGTAAACTAACTATGAACCCAAAATTATAGCTGTAAAAGTCAAATATTTCATTCAGATTTTTACTGACAGCAGTCAGGTTACTCTAGGTATTGTAAATGAAAACAATGACTAGTTTTTAGTTGTGGCTCATTTTAAGCCCTAGGGGAAATGAATAAAACTGCATCTAAACGTCCAGACATCATTCCAGCGGTATTATTATCTAATTTCAGAGATGACCTAGATCCATTATTTCATATTTTTAATAAGCTACTTCAAGCTGGATTTGTTCCATTGTCTTGGAAAATCACATATTACAGCAGTTGATAAGAAATGAAGCAAAACTCATGAAGAATTGTAGACTATAATAAGCTTATCTATCTTGGCTAAATCCTTTGAATTATGCATCATGGATGCTTTGGAAAAGTATAGGAAAGAGATAACACTACTAGATATTACTCCATATGGCTTCATAAAAGAGAGATCATCCCTAACAAACCTCTGTTTAAATTCTGTAGTAAAATATCCATGGAACTGGAACTAGAATTAACATCAGGAATTCTATATTTAGATTTGGCTAAGGCCTTTGAATCCCTATCATGTTCAGTAACAAATTCTGTAATCAAAACTTATTTTAATTCATATCTAATTAGATGGATTAACAAATGTTTAGGTAAAACGCAATCGCTGTTCAGGGAATATGCCTGGATTGTTTACCAGTGAAAGTGGAATATCCCCAAGGCTCTGTGCTTGTGCCACTGCTGTATAATGTGTTCTTTTCTACAATATCATGCAATACAAACTGCTGGATTAGCAAGCATGCCAATGGCTGCAAAAGTGTTTTTTCTGTTTTTGTGAAAAGATTTCAAGAACGTCAGTAACTATGTACCAGTCATCAGGGAGTGGGCTAAAACGTTTGGGCTACAGTTAGATAAATGCAATGTAAAAGTATTTTGGTAACTCAGTATTAAGAAATCAGTTATTTTGCAGTTAAAGATATTAGATGAAGTCCAGCAGTATAAAGATTTTAAGTATCTTGGTGTTATCAGATTTCTTGTGTAATAAACATGTAGAAGTATTACTTGGAAAGGCCATGAAACAAATTGCATATATTCTTAAAAAAGGATTTAAATTGCTTGCTTTAATCGACAAAGGAATTTTATCCTTTCAACTTGGGAATACAGCATCTTCTGTACTTATTCTTTAAGGATTTAGTTTTGAAATGGTACAAAGAAAATGTACTAATAAAATACAATTCCTAAAAGACCATAGCTACATAGATTTAAAACCCTTAAATTGTGCATTCTACTTCACAGCTATAGGATGTAATTGATTTTTGTCATTCATAACATATCAAAATACTAATTTATAATCACTTTTAGAACTAGATTTAAGTACATTTTACTCACCGTCATAATTTAGTTATGTTTACATTCACCCAAAATGAAATCTAGTTCATTTTAGCACAGAGAATTGTACTGAGGAACAAAGTACTCAGTGACTATATGAAGATCAGAAAGCATGGCTACTTTTAAAAACAACTTGGACAAATGGGTTGGTAATCTAGCATATGATCCGAACTTGAAGTCTGTTTCTTTTATGGACAAAAAGCCTGAACACTGTAAGAAGACTTGTGAAACTTAGAAAAAATGTCCTAAAAACAATCACTTTATCCTCAGTCCATACATTTTCTAGAGACTACAGGTCTGATATCATAAATGGAGTCTTCATTCCTGACCCTGGCATTGAGCCAACCACCCACTATGAATGGATTTAGTAATCTGCCTTTTAAATTGTGACTATAATAGTGAACCAAGAAAGCAGTACATTGTCTAGTTTGTTATAATTGTAGATGCTTGAGGTGTGTGGCCACTGTTGCAGTGCCTACACAGTTGTACATTTTTGTTGAATATGGTTTAGGTAGATTATGTTGCTTATTATGAATGGCTAATCTATTGAGTGGTTTTCTGCTGTTGCTGAGATAAATTTATAATTGTTTATGTTAATTTATTTAATGTATGTGAGTAATCCTGTGAAGTTTGTCAGGATTTGTTTTATGTATTTATTTTTAGTAAATTTAGATGGCTAGTTAGACTTGGGGGGGGGGGGGTTGTCGGTAATGGTAGTTTCTGGTTGCTTAGTTACAGTTGATTTGGTTAACTTTTTTTTTGTTCTTGTAACTATTTAAAAAAAAAAACTTGGTATGAGTAAGCAGTTTTTTTTTTAAGGTTGAGTATAGCTTTTTGTATGTTGTGAATTTTTTTAAGTTGTAGTGAATTAAAATGTGGTCTGGTTCATTTCTTAATATTTGTAAATTAAGAATCGGATTGGATGTTCTTCGTGTTTCACTGTTGCAGTCATCACATTTGGGTTATTCCTGCCAGGGTAGCCTTTAGCCGGCCCGAATACCAGAGGCTTGGTATTTCTGCGTCGGTTGCTGTCTTTTCAGGACTGATGTCAGGTTGTCAGTATAAAGTAAGGCAGCCGACACCATTACATCAGTCTTTCTTGCCATGGAGCCCGAAGCAGAAGCAATTCGCACGAGTGCCAGACGGCCGCTACCTGAGTTGCATCTACCAAATTGAAGCTGAAGTCTTCTAAAGCTAAGTATCCCATTGGGATCCTTTTTTCTTGCACTAATCGATGTCAGAAAAAGTTACCACACCGAAACTTTCATGCTTACTGCATCACTTGCTTAGGCCCAGACCATGACTTCCCCTGCTGTTGCTTCTGTGCTTTGTTCAACGCCAGAGCTATCCGCCGTCGGGTCCTTATTGTAGCTAGATATTTTCGCTTACACTCCCCGAACTCTGATATGGCTTCGGTAAGCCATCCGACAGCAGATCTTCCAAAAAATGTAAAGATAAAGACAGAGACTGCACAGGTCCAAACCTACCGACGATGCTCCCGTTAAGCTAGTTGTCAGTTATCCAGTCCTCAGTGAGGTGCTTTTGCAGCCCCTGATACCCGCTCCTGTGGATTTACAGGCCACTGCCGAGACCTTTTGGGAGTCCGGTATGCCACAAAACTCTTCTTCGACTAAGGATCCTGCGGTTGTATCTACCTTGGATGGGTCCGGAGCCGCTGAGCAGGCACCGGCTTCCAAAGAAGTCCTTTGCACTACCGATTCTCGACACAAACCGACATCTTCTTTTACTATTAACGCTCTTTCGAAAACGACCAAGTTTCTTAGGCCCTGGGTATGAACCACACCCAAGAAACCAACGACCCAGTTTCAGACACCTGCTTCCTTGCCTCAGTCTCAAATGCTTAAAATGGTATAAGACCTTATCATGCTGATCAGGGGGAAGCCAAGCTACCCCCTCCTAAAGGAAAGAGAACTGTCCCCTGTAGTTTTGTCTGAACAAGAGTCAGATGACTCTGATGCTTCTGAATATGAAGACATGCAACCCCTTTCTACTTATGGAAGAGTCAGGGCTACCCTCAGTCTGAAAAGAGACTCAGGGAATTCTTAGGTCTTCTACAGCACAGACCCTTGGCCATCCCCCCAATCCTGGATGTTGTAGAGGATGTTTTCCTGGAATCCAGCTTGATGCCTGACACCCTCCCTCCTGCACCCAGAAAACCAGACAGGTACTACAGAGTCCCTGACTCTCACAATTCCCTTTTTAAAAATCCTACTGCTGACCCTGAGGTAATTTCTCAAGGGCCTAAAGGAATGAAAGCAGCCTCTGCTAGGAATCCCACCCCTCAGAGAGGGATTCCCGTGCACTAGACAGATGGGGTAAAAAAGTATATACCTCAGCTACTCTTGCTATCAGAGCATTAAATTGTCAGTTCCATATGCTAAAATTTCAGCAACATACCCTGGAACTCCTCAAACAAAAAATGTCTTCCTTTTCTGCTTGTGCAGAATCCAAGGAGTTGCAAAAGGTGATGCATTCTGCAAGTCAAGTAACTAAACACACCTTGCACTGTGATTTTGACGCCCTAAAAGCTTCTTGCAGGGCAGCAGTCACCGGATCTGTCCTTAGAAGACATGCATGGCTTAAGGAACAGCCCTTGCCAGACCATGTCATATCTAAATTGTTGGATGCCCCCTTGCACAAAGACAAGTTATTTGGCACTAAGGCAGAAGAGGTCTTAAAAAAGATGGAAGAAAAATCTAAATCTATGCAGACAGTTAAGGACTTCTTACAGGTCCAGCCACCCAGGTTCAGCAGGCATTGTCCCACCAAGCACTGGTCCTTTCGTGCTCCCACTAGGCCAGTTCAGCCCAGAACCACCCCAGACAGCAGCCACAGGGAATGCAGAGATCTAAGCAATGGACTACTTCCACTTCAAAACCAAGGATTTCTAAGCCACCAACCTATGGTAAGAACTCGCAATGACTCACCTCCCCACCCCCTCCTTCTGCCCACCTTCACTTTCCCCTAGGAGGAAAACTCTCCTTTCACGCAAGCACCTGGGCCACCATTACCAACGATCGCTGGATTCTCAACATAGTGTCCCAGGGATACAAATTTTCCTTCCACACCCTTCCAACTCCAAAAGGGTTCCCAGATCTACCTCCAAACCAGTGGCAGAGGTGCAAAAGCAAGTCCTTTCTCTGCTCTCTATGAGGGCAGTAGAGCATGTTCATGCAGAACAGAAAGGCCAAGGTTTCTACTCCAGACTTTTTTGGTACCCAGAAAAGAGGGCACCTGGCGTCCCATCCTTGATCTATTCATTCTAAACACTTTCCTGGTGATCCCAAAATTCAAAATGCTCACCCTCCAGCAGTTGCTACCCATGATCTCCAAGGATGCCTGGCTAGTCACCCTAGACCTAAAAGAGGCCTACCTTCACATTTGTAGCTAAGAATCACGTTTCAGCGCTGGATCTCAGCACTTCCCTTTGGCTTATCTACTGCTCCCAGAGTTTTCACAATATGTCTGACTCTGGCCATTGCCTTTTGCAGACAAAGGAATATCCAGATTTACCCATACTTAGACGACTGCCAAATTCAGGCAGACAACCAGGAAAAGCTGCTCAAGCACCTGGCCTTTGTAAAGTTCCTGCTAACCTCCCTGGGGTACACAGTCAATGAAAAGAAATCCAAATAGGTGCCCACCCAAAGGATTATATTCCTGGGAGCAAGCCTGGACATAGCATCCCAGATGGCATTCCTTACACCAGAAAACCAAACTTTCCTAACAGCCTACTTCTCTCAACTAGACACCAGACCCCAGCTATCTGCAAAGACAAATCCTGCAAGATCTGGTGTTCATGGCATCTTGTATACTACTCATTCCATATGCCAGACTGCATATGAGGAAACTGCAGTGGTACCTAAAAAGACTTTGGTGTCAACACTCTCAAGACCTGGAGACTCTTAAACCTATAATACCTTGCCTCAGAAAAGATTTTCTTTGGTGTGCAAAAACATGCTCCCACAAGGAACTACCTTTCTCACCACAGACTCATCAGACTATGCCTGGGGTGCACACCTGGACAACATGTGCTTGCAAGTCTAATGGAGCCCACAACAAATCCATCTGCACATCAACCAAAAAGAGATGATGGCTGTCCAGCATGCCTTGATAGCTTTCAAGCCCCTTCTCTCCCCAGGGGCTCTTCTGATCAAAGCAGACAACACCACTGTGATGTGGTATATCAACTAGCAGGGAAGGGACTTACTCCTGCCCTCTATGCAGGCTGGCCATGACCCTTTGGCACTCAGCCTTTGCCATGCAACTCCACCTGTTAGCACAATTCCTACCAGGTTCTCTCAACTCTCTGGCAGACCACTCAAGCAGAAATCTTCTGGATCCACATTAGTGGCAGCTCAACAGAAGAATCTTCACCCTAATAACTCAGAAATGGGGCGTCCTGAGGGTCGACCTCTTTGCCTCCCACACCAACCATCAGCTCAGCAAATTCTGTACCAGGGAGCATCACTGCATGGATGGAAAGTGGATGCCCTGTCCTTCCCCTGGGTCAGTCTAGCAGTCTATGCCTTTCCTCCACTACCTCTCATCCCCAGGATACTGCTCAAAATAAAGGGGGGAAAACCAAGGACAATTCTTATAGCTCCAGACTGGCCTCGCCAACACTGGTACCTCTTGCCGTGCAGCCTGTCCCCACTGCCACCATGGCATCTTCCTCAGATTCCAAACCTCTTGACCCAGAGGGAAGGGGAATTCATGCATCCCCAATTGCAGACACTCAGTTTGGCAGCTTGGCTTATTCCCTAACCCCCTGATCCAATCTGCCAACCTCAGTAAACAGGTTCTAAATGTTATACGTGAGGCCAGACACTCTAGCACCAGAAAGTCTTATGCTGACAAATGGAAAAAGTTCTGCACCTGGATTCAGGCTAAGGGAGCCAATACGGCAGAGCCCTCCCTCCCTCCCATCCTGGATTGCTGGTTAGCTTTAGTACAGGGGCAGAGGGCAAAGCCATCTCCAAACAAACCATTTCCAAATGGATAGCACACCGCATCCATTTCTGCTACAAACAACATGGAAAGCCTCCCCCCAAGGGGGTCAGGACTCACTCCACCAGAGCAGCCTCCACCTCTGCAGCTTTCCCAGAGGATTCCCCACCAGGGACATCCTGGAGGCTGCCACCTGGACATCTGTTCACACCTTTACCAAACATTACCACCTGTCTCTCTTCTCCAAATCCAGGGCACGGTACTGTCTCTCTTCTCCAAATCCAGGGCACGGTTTGCCTCTGCAGTCTTGCAGGGCATCCTAGCCAGTCCCTAGTTTCCTTGACTGCCTCCACCCATTTCCTCAGCTTTGGGAATCAACCCAAGTGTGATGACTGCAACAGTGAAACACGAAGAACATAGTACAGTTGTGCACACTTACAATAAATGTAGATGTTCGAGTATATTGACTGTTGCAGTCCTGGTTTCCCTCCCTCCATCCCCCTTTGTTATCTTCTCTTTCCTTACAAGGGACATATTGGTATTTACTTTCTACTGGTGAGGTTCTTCCACCAGAACCTGGTTCCTACTTGGGGGCTCCTGACAGGTTAGGGCAAGAAAAACTGATGTAATGGTGTCGGCTGAATTACTTTATACTACTGACGACCTGACGTCATTCCTGAAGCGACAGTAACTGATGCAGAAATACTAAGCCTCTGGTATTTGGGCTGGCCGAGGGCTAGCCTGGCAGGGATAACCCAAATGTGATGACTGCAACAGTGAATACACTCGAACATCTACATTTATGGTAAGTGTACACAACTGTTGTACTATTTGTGGGTTTGTTTAAGGTGAGCTAGTGTTTTTTGTGGATGCTGGTGTCCATTTTAATGAATGGTATGAAATGTGTTGATTTTTACATTGTAGTGAATGGAAAATGTGGTCCATGTTTCAACCTTTGTCGGTTTTCAGCTAGACTGTAAGTAGATGTGTGTTTGGGGCTTGTTTAGGTGGGCTAGGATATTTTGGGGGATGTCAGTCTTTTTTGCATGTAACCGTTTCCTTTACTTTTTAGCAGTAAAGCAAACATGGTGAGTTAGGAGAATTTTAATAGCTTTGATGATGTGCTGTAACTTTACACACTGCACTCCACACAAAGCCACTCAAAAACAATACTGTCCAACTTAAATCAATTCCCCAGAAACTGTGTTGAACCTTATTAGGACAAGTAAAACACAGTAACTAGCCAGTTAGGAAACACCATTGCCAGCAATATGCATTGCATTCTAGCTACTGTATCTAAACTGAATGCAACTAAACTGTGAAACTGATAAATCCTAACATAACCTCAAAAAAAAAATTGTCATCCTGGGTGCCACTAAAGCATCTAAGTTGGTACCACACCCCAGCACTTTCCCTAAAAGCAGAGAAAATAGAACCCTAGACAGTTTCCAGAAAGAAGGTATATACACTGACCACACTTGCCTTCAGAGCTATGACCTGTGAGCAATACTTGTATGGCAAAATACCAAGATAATGCCCTGAAACAGTTGAAGTGCGAGACACTGAATATGCAAATTTCCAGGTTGATTCCCTTGAATCAAAGAGGATTATGTGCAACTATGACAGTGAGTAGCCACCTTCCCAGAGCAGTGGCATTGGAGTTTGTAATCCAGAGGCATATAAAGTTGAGAGCACAACCATTCCAAGATGTCTACTTAATGATTATCTCAACAAATCCTTTTTGTTATGTTCTCTGACCTAAGAGGATTTTAGGAGGCTAGAAAAAAATGAAAAGATTTAAAAACTGTAAAGGAACTCTTCCACCTACAAGTACTAAGGTATACTTGCAACTGTCCCACTGCCATTTTGCAAACACCAAACCAAGGCTAGGTAGGCCAGGAACAAAAGGAACATCAAAAAATGATGCTGGCAAGATAAACAAGAAGGAAAAGTTTGGGAGGCTTTTTGGGCTTAACCGAACCTACCTGCTCAGCCAAGAGTGGCTATACCTGATATCTAGCGTCTATATCATCAGAGCGAAAGTTTAAAAACACGAATGCTCTCAATCTCGCAACCACCAGACCTCAAAGTGCTTATTCTGAGATCGCGGTACAGTGAAGATTGGAATATTTGCCCTTTCCTCACTGTAGTGTGATCTCAGAGTTGGTATATATATTTAGCGGGGGAGGGGCACAGCACCCCCACAATAGCAAGATCGAGGTCCAGTAGTTTTGAGATTGTGAGCATTCACGTTTTTAAACTTTCACTCATATGATATAGACCCGATACCTAGCCTCCCTCTTTTTTTACCAGCTCATTGCTGTCTAAGTCTCTTAAGGGTCTACTGGTTGAGCATTGACTCAGTCAGATGGGTCCTAAATATCATCTCTTCAGGGTACAAGCTTAAGTTTCAGACATTCCTTTTCTTTGTAGAGATGCCTCCCACTCTGCAGAACCAGTTAGTGTTGACTATTTCTCTCTTTTGGTAGTAACGAACCATCAGAGGTCCCCCAAGCAAAGGAGTTTTGGATTCTATTCCATTTTTTTCTCTGTTACCCAAGAGAGAACAGTCCATGGAGGCCAGTGTTAGATCTCTCCAAACTCAGTCTGTTTGTGTATATTCAAATTCAGAATGCTTACTCTGCAGTGCCTCCTTCCATTACTCATTCCCAATGTTCACATGTTCGCCCTAGACTTCAAAGTCACCTATATGCTTGTTACCTTATTCAGGAAATAGAAATTCTTTTTAGCTTCAACGTGGGGACTACTATTTACAGTTTGCATCCTTCCCTTTGGACTTTCTTCTTCTCCAAGAGTGTTCACAAAGTGTTTAGCTCTGGTGCACTCAAATCCAAGCATGTCCGCACCTAGATGGCTGCATAATGCAGGCTGAAATCGAGGGAGGAACCTCAGAACATGCTGGTGTTTATCCTGGCTACATTTAGAGTGCCAAAGCCCTGTTTGAAACACTGAATAACCAAGCTGTTTTTGAAAGGCATTTTAAACATGGTGGGGTGTGTGATGCATTTAGTTAAAGAAAAAGTAAAGTTCCTGGACAGCTTCTTACTCCATCAAGCCCAGAGGTCCTTCATGATGACAAGGGAGTTCCTCAGAGCCCTGCATTCATGGTATTTATCTGGAGGGCGTCCTTGGCAAAGTTACACATGCAGAAGATACTATCTTAAAGCTTACTGGTTGCAGTATTCTCACCTCTTACCAGTCCTCCATGATAGGAGGTGTCTTGTGGCTATTTTAGATGAGTTGGAATGTAAGCCTTCATTTCTTCACAGCTAGTATGCAACCAGATCCTGGCAAATGGTGCCTCAGACTGCACTTGGGAGGGCTCATTTGCAGACTCTCAGGGACCAGAACAGATAGCTTTAGGTCCAAAAAATACCTATGCATCAGTCTGAAAAAGGTGTTAGCAATTGTTCTAGCCCTCATTTTATTTCTTAACCAGTTTGCAAGTCAGGAATCCTGCAATTAATTAAGAGTTGTGCCCCTATTATGTGGGACATAAGCAGGAGGCCACCAATTCATACCTCTCTGCAGGCTAACATTATAAGCTTGGGTTTTGGCTCTTCAGACCAATATAACTCTCAGGGCAGCCTTATATCCCAACAAACTTTAAACTGTAGACACATTCAGCAGGACACTGGCAGTCACAAATAGTGTCTAAGCAAAACAACATACAGACTGAGATATGAAGTGTATTGGACACGCACCTGTTTTCTTTCCCAGAGAACCATTAGCTTTTGCAGCATTATCCTCTTTTTATATGCCTAATCCTACACACACACACACACACACACATTGTCCCTCAGGCAACACTGCATCCGATCTTGTCTTTTCCATGAATGTTCAACCTTTGGGTTATCAGATATGACCCTGATCCAAGACAGGCCATTTGCAAAGACTTCATCCCCAAAATTCTGCCTTCTCTACCCATAGTACCTTGCTCTCTTACATAGTTAACTTCAGTCTTGTTTATCACTTTCCAAGATAGCAGTTAGAGCTTGAGCTCCACTGGGTGGATTTTTTCTGCTTTTGAACATTGTCCTTCACCTGTTCATCTGCCCTTGTTATCTGAGTATAGTTTGCATGTTATTAGGTTTGTTTCTTTGAGTAAGTAGGCTAGATTAGGTAGTGTATGTTTTTCGTGTTATCCCCAAATTATTTATTGAGCGGCCAAAAGAATCAAAACAATACATACACTGATGGCTAGTATGCTGAAACCCGTCTGGATTGTTTTGATTCTTTTGGCTGCTCAATAAATAAATTTGAATTATTTTACCTCACATTTTGAATGCTGACCCTTTTTGTTTTTTTGAATTTGACTTTTGATCCTTGCACCCTGCCGTACTTGTGGAGACTTGTTGATGCTGTGGATTTTGTGTTATCCCCTCATGAGCTATTCCTACTCTTTTGCATTAGAAATACATATTTTTTTCTATAATTAATGGTGATAGTGGGTACAGTATTTGCAATAGTAAGATTGCTAATATATTACGTAGTTAGGTAGGTTTCTAGTTTGCTATGCTTTGTGTGTCTTTTGTTTCTAGGTATGGCTAAGGAATTTAAGAAGTGTGTGGTGTGCATCCATTATCTGCCTTCCCAGCACTGACACATTGGTGCGTATACTGTCTCAGAGCTGCTCACTTGGAGACCCAGTGCACCATTTGTGACAGCTGTGGATCCAGGGTTGTCAACGAATGAAAGAATAAGCTGGTCTTTAAGAGTCTTCTACCTAATGGTGATACTTCCACCTCCTCCTCCACTCCAGCTAGTAAGGCTGATAAGAGTAATTATGGTCAGAGGGAGGGGACTAAGGACCCAAATCCACCAAAGGGGGATGGATCACAAGCATGTGGCTCCCCCTGCTTGTAACCAGGCATATCTGAAGATCCAAAGATCTTTGGCTCCTCTATCTATCTCGACAACGTCTTTGGATCTGATGACTCAGACCAGATCTTCTGCTGTATTGACTCTGGGTAGGTCCCTTCCCTGACGCTAAGCATCATTATCCCCTTTTTATCAAAAGGGGCATCCTCCAGCAAGATTCACTTCCTATTTTCACCATCTACTCAGGAGTTTTCCACAATCATCACTTTCACCACCCCTGATCTGATCTTCTCCAGTTCTGGGCAGGTCCTCAGAGCCTTTTTTGCTAGTAGGCAGGTCTTCAAGCACTCCTAGATGTCCTCCTCCTCTCAGCTGGTTGGGTGTATTTGACTTGCCAAGTTAGAGCAACTGATGCGGTCTTTTCTGCAAGTTCATGATGCAGCTAAACCTGATCCCATCTGCGTCAGGTCCTTGACCTGAGGCTTTGGCTGTATGGCTTGTTTGCTTCCGTGGACCTTGTAGCTCCAGGGTTTTTGGAAACTGTTGTCTACCACCTTCGGGGTCAGGTTCAATGACCTTGGCAATTTTGGCCCCTAGGCCTAGATTGGCTTTCGCGATTCTGGTGCACTCAGAGCCAAATGGGTATCAGAGCTGACCATTCAGGGCCAGGGTGTCTGGACCTGGGTCAAGGGTCTATGCTGCAAGTCTCAGAGTCCTGCCAAACTCTCAGTGCCTTGGCAGTAGATAGTTCAGCTATGCTCTCGGCATTGGGGCAGATTGGTGCAATTTCAGAGTCTTGCATGTACTTTAGTGTCTTTGGATAACAGGGTGCAGACTTCAAGTGGCCTGCCCCTATTTTTGCCTTCGAAGTAGCAGAAAGAATGCTCTGCCATCTGGAGACAGAGTGGTCGGTGCCAACTGGCATTCCTCCCCCTCCGTGTCTATACCTGTAGACATGTATCATCTTGCTCTGGGACAGCCCATTCCGATAGGGCTCCAAACTGCCCTGCACCCAGTGCCTCTGGCGTCACTTCTCCCCCAGTTTCCCCCCTTTGGGAAGGTCATGGGAAGACGTGATGTAAGAGGAAGCACCTGCATTCTACAGAGGAATCCCTCACCGTGGATACTGACCTCGAGGAAGGAGAGGAATCTCCAAAATCCACCTGCAAAGATGTTTCTTTTGGTGAGCTTATGGAGCTATTTTCCCAGAATGAGGGCTGGATAGCCAAAGCCACATCTCCAGAGCAGCTGGTATTTTTGGAGTCATTGGGGGTAGGCCTGTCCACATCCTGGGTGGTTTTATCTCCAGATACACTTATTGATTTAATGTCTAATGAGGCTTGAAGGGAGCCCGGTACTGTGGAACCAATACCTGAAAAGCAAGATAAGATCATGGCCATGGCCCCTCCTAGGGATTGACAGCATTGAAGTAAGCTTTCCTGCCTTTAATGCTGCTGTGGTTGCAGCAGCCACCAAGAAGGACATCTTGGAGGAGAGTTGTCGATCCGCCCCCCTAACAGGGAGTCTAGGGCTCTGGACCGGTTAGGGAAGTGCTTCTACATGTCAGCCACCTTTGACTAAGAGCAGTAAATTACCTAGCTCACTTAACAAGACTACAATGGGACATTGTGTCGGAATTGTCAAGAGTGGTTAAGAAACAGCAGTCTCCAGAGTCTCAGAAGACTCTGGAGATGCAGTTGTTCACATTGTAGTCCATTTCTAATGTGTCCATGCATATGCTCTCTTTTGCAGTCGGTAGCGCATCCTGAGCTGCTGGCGGTGACATTGCCATGCGTTGTCACACTTGGATGAGGTTGCACAACTTTGCAGACTGTTTCAGGGCATATTTTATTAACTCCCCTTTATGGCTCTTCACACTTTGGGCCTAAGATTAACAACGCATTGATCAGGCGTGAACAAGCTGGAACATTGTTGTCTGCCATATGAGTGCATTTTAAGACTTCCCAGCAGGCCTGCTTGAGGAATTGGAAGTGGGCAAACTTGTCTTCTTTAGCAAAGTGCAGCAGTCTTCTCAGGGTGCATGCTTCTGCAGAGAGTGCCCATCATTGGTGGGGGGGGGGGGGTTAACAAGAAAGGATGCTGCCCATGCAGAAGGAGTGATCCACAGAACTTTTTCTGGGAATCCTTTCCAGCATTCCTGAAGGGTTGCCAGACTGTCCTGCACTGATGGCAGTCAAGAGTTGCTTTGCTCTGCAACCAGAAACTTGGGAGGCCATCACCTCAGATACTTGGGTGTTAAGAGTTGTATCCAGAGGTTACACAATTCCATTTTTATTTCTGCCTAAAGAAAACACCAAGCACTTTCCAGACATACCACTCCTTCAGAAAATGCAGGTGTCGAGATTCAATACACCACTTTACTTTTACAACAGCAAAGCTCTATATTTCATATATTGTGGATTCAATATGGTAAAAACCTGTTATTGAAGCTGTTGTTTTGAAGCTGTCTTTTCGACATTTTGGTTATTTAGCAAGTTTTGAATACTCAGATGAAATACTAATACTTGTGGTGCAACGCTCTTCCAATATTTACATTGTTTTTTGTTCTGCTGAGCATTCTTTAGAGGAGTTCACTTCTTTTTCTGGAGATTCAAAAGTTATTAGCAATTGGAGTCATACAAGAGGTCCCAGCAGACCAATTTGGATCTGGGTTCTATTCCAGGACTTCATTTGAGTTTGAGCATACTGAAGTGATTTGTAAAACCAATAAAGTTCCAGATGGTCACAGTACAGTCCATCTTACCTCTTTTGAGGAAGGATGACTGGATTTATTCAACTGACCTCAAAGATGCCTACCATCATATAAAGATAGTAAGGCAGTCCCGGAGGTACCTGCACTTCTGGCTGGGAGCCAGTCATTATCCATTCAGGGCGCTGCCCTTTGGTATCACCACCATCCCCCAGGTGTTCACCAAGTGCATGACATTTGGGCATACCTCTCAACCGCACCGAATTGCTCTGTTTTTACCGAGTTTTGGGGTTCAAATGAAGGGGTACCATGATTCCCGAGTGGCACCCCTTCATTTCCATTTTTTCTTTGTATTTTTTATGTTTTTTAAATTTTCGAGCTGTCGGAGCTGACGTCATTACGTGCGCATGGACGTCAGCTCCGTCCTATCAGATTTGAGCTCCTTGGAGCGTTATTCATGCAGAGCTCAAATGCAAGCAGGCGGGAATTGTAGCGCTAAACGGAATGGATTATTATGTCGGTGGGAGCAGCAGAACTGAATGGATTGGATTATTAATATGTCGGGGACCCGAACGGATTATGTCGGAGCAGGCAGGAATAAACAGATGGCAGCACTGAACTTTGTGTGGAAAGCAGCACACAAGTAAGTGTGTGAGCATGCAGGAACGAACAAATGGTTTGTGTGTGTGTGTGTGTGTGTGTGTGTGTGTGTGTGTGTGTGTACGTACTCATCTACAATAACCATTGCATTATCGTATATGTAGCAGTAATTAAAAATTAAATGCATGTACTAGTACTATCCATTCACTTTTAACAGGTTCGCTTATTATGAATACCCTGTTCAAACAAGTTTTAACCAAGAGTTAATTGTTTTAGTCATGAAAAGCTGATTATGGCTAACTCAAAGTAGAGCTCTCTAAAATATATTACACGAAGATGCCCTCTTTTGAGGTAGATGTTACGGACATATTTTCTTTTTAGAAACCATGATGATCTTCCAGCTACTATCACCATAGCAGTCCCGGTGTTTCACTGTTTGGAAAGGCTGGGTGTGTATTCGTGCATCTCATATCATCTTAAGTTATATCATAGAATCCTTGCTAACTCACCACTGGGACCTAGATTTCTCAAAACAAAGAAATGCACAGTCTGAAAAAACATTTCCCTAACCCACTTGACATATCCTCTTATTCCTCTCTCCTCATTAAATAGAGCTTTCCTGGGTATTGGGAAGGGACCATGCAACCTGATTTTTTCCTCTGTAATTTCTATTTAGTTTTGAATGATTTGTGTGCACATTCACAGTCCAAGATGAAATCCATGACGATCTGATTCCAGTATACTACTACGGATAATAATAATCGGCCACTGTGGTTTCTAAAAAAAAAAAAAAAAAACTACTGATTAGATTGTTTTAAATACAAAAACTTGCTTGAGAACATCTGTTAATTTTTAAAAACCTTTGCATTAAGACGGGCCAAGAAAAGAGTTGCTTAAAGTGCCTGGAATTTTCTTTTTTTTTTTTTTTTTTTTTTTTTTATGCATTGTCTTACCTTTTATGCAAACTCTAAAAGATGTTTAACTGGACTTGATTTGTGGCATTTTACAATAGTTGTTCACTCATTTTGCTTTTTTTTTTTTTTTTTTTAAGTACAAAGGTGACTTTGGGGGGTAAACACTGGTTGTAGTTTAAGATGAAATGTACATAAAATAAAGAAACTTGTTTAAAATTGAAGGTGGTAAATACACTGTATGCTACAGGACTTGCCTTGCGTTGTATTGTGTCTTGTTTTTCTCTTAATTGTAGAGTTCTGATTTACTGTGTGCTGTGGGTTAGAAATGAAGTGCAAATTGTCAGGGGTCTCTTGCAGGACCTCCTATGCCCCAGTTCCTCCAGCTGTCTGCTTAGGCTGTAATTGAATGTCGGAGTGTGATTGAAAAAATGTTTTTCTCTTCTGAATTACATGCTAATGTACATAGGCAAAGGAAGACCGCAAAAGAACACAGAAAGACTTATTTCATTCATTTGTGTGAGTGTCTGGCCATATTTTGGTTGTCTGTTCTTCAATCAGCGTACAGATTTGTACCTATTTTTCATGGGCCTTGTCCAGATTTTTGATGTTTCCAAATTGAGAGGTATGCATTTGGGACTTCGTGACTCGGGCTGTAGAATCTCCAGGTCTTTTCTTACCTCTATGATTGACTTTTCACTGCCTCCATATGGACATCTTTAGTCAGGACCAGGAATTCTTTACTCCAGTTGTGTCTTTCCTTGGGAATCACCATAAACTATTAAAAATCCAGGCTTCAACCAGTTTAAAAGTTGGAGTCCTTAAGCTGTCAGTTGAACATAGTATCTCAGACTGCAAGACTTCCAGCTCTCAGATTGTTTGCCCTTCATACATGGTCCAATTTCGTACTGTCTCACAGGAAAGCCCCAATTTTCAGACTCTTGGGTCACATGGCTGCAGCAGTCTGCTTAGTCCTACTGGCAAGGTACCATATGAGGATGCTGCAGAGGACACTAGCAATGCAGTGGTCTTACGTGACCCACTCCGGATTTTCCCATCATGCTGACAAATCTGTGAAAGTCAGATCAAGTGGTGGTTGGAGTCTCCCTTATTGTCTGCCAGAAGACCATTTGTTCTTCCTCCCCTGTAGGACTCCGTTTTGATAGACACCTTGCTTCTCAATTGGGGAAAGGGGAGCACTTTGAAAGGAAGACAGTCCAAGGGACTTGGTCTATGCTTGAGGCCAGTCATCACAGCAATGTCTTGGAGATGAGAACAAGCCTCCTTGTGTTGCAGGCTTTTCAAGACTTTTTCCCCAGGGGTGTGATTTCAATGCAGACAGACAATGTCGGCGATTTGGTATCGGAACAAACAGGGGACAACCTGATCCTACCCTCTTTGTCAGGAACACTGCCCATTGCAGAGTCACTGTGATCCGCATTCCTCCCTTTTAGCTCCTAAAAGTGTGGTCCCCTTTCTTTGGCCTCTTCTGATGTACCCTCCTTGGGTGCTGAATCCCATTCCAGATCTGATTTCTCACCCGACAGGCTTAGACCTGCACAGTCTTTGGGCCGCCAAACTGACTGCTTTGTTTCTCCCATTTCCTTTGATGGCCAGAGATACCAAGTTTTCAGAGAGAGTGGTTCATATTTTGTCCTCTTCTCAGAAGTCATCTGCATGCAAGGTCTCAGTGATTGCAAGTGGAAACACTTACTGGTTAGGTATCTTCTAAAGGTCTGAATCCCTTTTCAGCACCCTTGGAGGCTATCCTCAATTTGTTTGCTGATCCGTTTCATTCAGGGTTTAGTTATTCTACTATTAAAGTGCTGTTAGCTGCTATCTCCAGCTTTCACATGGACAGAAATAATATGTTTCTGGCAATGTTAAATGTTTCAAAAGCCTTTCTGAGAGGAACCTCTTGTTTCAGCCCCCCATCCCATCATGGAATTTACCATTTATGCTTCTTGCTGGACCTTCTTTTGAGTCTTCAACTGTTTCCTTAAAATTGTTGTCTTGGTAGACTTTTCCTGGTGGCTGTTGCTTCGGCCAGGCATGTGTCAGAGCTGCAGGCTTTATCCTCTATGCCTCCTTATCTCGTCTTTCACAAAGGCAGGATATCTCTTGGAATGGATCCTGCTTTTCTGCCTAAGTTGATGTCTGAAACCACCTTGAATCAGGCCATTAACTTGCCAGTGTTTTTCCCCAGTTTTTTAAATAAAGGAGGGTATTTATTGTATTGTTTTGATGTTTGCAGGCAACTGAGGCTCTATTTAGATAGAACCAAGTCCTTCAAGAAGTCTAAACAGTTGTTTCCTTCCTACTGTAAGGCCCAGTCGGGGAAGTAATTTTCCAAGTCCACGTTATCTAACTGGCTTTCTGATTGCATTTCATTGGGATATAGTTTGAAAGGAAACCAGAGGTCACTCTGCTAGAGATTTGACTACCTCCACATCTTCCTTCTTGAGAGCTGCTATGGGTGACGTTTGTGCTGTGGCTTCCTTTGTGTGTCAGTACAAGTTGGATATTCATTCGAGGCCAGTAGCCTCCTTTGGTTCCATCATGTTGTGGTATATGCTCTAATAGGTACCTCCCTGTGCTGAAACATGGCTGGGGACTCGGTCCCCAGACTGAGTCCTGATGGAAAAAAACAACATTGGATACAAAAGTTATGTACTTAGACAGCGATGGATCTGTGCTGTCTGTTTCCATTTGGTTCAACCATCCCTCCCACCTGATCCACTCCAATATTGTTTTTCTCTTGGACATTGAGCGAACAAGTTGTTGAGGCATTCCTTTCCTTCTCCTCCTTTCGGTGTCATTGGTTTCATTCGTGATCTTAGAGTTCTAACAGTTGGAATTTCTTGTAGTGGGGGCAAACCTGATCTGAGATGACTTTGTAGAAAGCAAGGTACTGTTAGAAGAGGTGGAGCTTGGGGGCTGAATTCTTTGGAAATGGCCAGTCTCAGATCAGAGTCAGATCTGATAACCCACAGGCTGAACTAAACTGAAACAGACCGCACAGATCTCTCATTATGGTAAGTACATAACTTTCATTTTTCCCAATTTGGCACAGCTTTAGAACAATATACCATTAAGTGTATTGCTGACCATAGACCTACTCACGCAGAAGTCTGGTACCTTGGTACACCCAAATTTATAGGGGGTCAGACTGACTGCCTGGATCATCTGACACTGATTCATCTGAAGCACCTTTTCTCTGTGTATGTGCTTAAAATCATTAAGAAGGATAGGAAAGTAAATGCATGGAAATCCTCTCTGGTAAGTTGGATGAGATTCTCTGTCTGCTGAAAACAAAAAAGGCAGAACTCATCAATATGGGATTAGCCGAGGTACATTCATATTTGCTGGATCTTTTTTGTTTCCAGGATAGTATTACTCAAGTTTAGTACATTTGGCTGCTGTATTGGCACCCATACTTAGTTAACTATTTATTAGTGAAGCAGTTCCTCGAAGGACCCTACATCTCTTCTCCCAGAAGGGCTATCCTCCCCTCCTTGGTAACTGAATTTTATCCAGTAAAATATATCACTGAGGTCTTCCAAGACAGCAGCCCAGAGTGCTCGAGAATTCTTTATTACAGAAGATGATTTTGTTGGTGGCCATCATTTTGGAACAAATAATTTCAGAACTAGAGGTACTCATGTGCAAGGAACCATTTATAGTGTTCCTTAAAGACAGGATCAGTCTTAGAACTAATCTTTCTTTAATGCTTCCTTTCATGTAAAATGTAGTTTGATAGTAGAGCTACCAACCTTCTTTCATGCCACATATTATGGGAGAAGAAAGCTTATATCTTTAAGATGCACAGTTAAGTTATTAACCCTGAAAAGAACAAAAGAATTTCAGCAGATGGACTAATTATATTTGTAGCTTTCCTTCAAAAGAAGTGGGGCAGACCTTTTCTTGCCAGTGTGATTTGCATGATTTTAAGTAAAGTTTTTGTGTGTGAAATCCTATAGTTGACTGATAATTGATGTTTGTTACAATATTTGCATAGATGTGGAGAAATATAAATGTTGGTGTCCTTTCTTTGAAGAGAGGCTGTCTTTTTTCTGCAGCTGCCATAAAGCCAATAAGATTCAGCTGGCTTTTTTTATGAGTATTCAGAAACAGTGACCTTGGGGTACCAGACTGGTCTGAGTAGTGGCGGCATGGTACCATGGTTTATGCTGTTTGACATTAACACACTCACACACACACACACACACACACACACACACACACACACACACACACACACACACACACACACACAGCAATTTCTAGAAAGTGCTAATATGTTATTCAGTGCCATTATTTTCTGCTTCATTGATTGTTATATTTTAGTTGAATAATAAAATACTTAAAATTATGTAAGACATACACATCTTGTACATGCACAAGGAAATACAAAAAAGTTGTTGCGCAGTTACAATTATAAAATAGCAACTACTCTCTAGCTTTATCTATCCCTTCTTTTTCTAGCTAAAAGTTGCTTAAAGTGATCTAGTGTATATTCATTCAGTATTTCATAAACATAGGCAGACTATGCAAACATGAGCCCACAGTGTTTCTGGAAAGCAGGCTGTCACTCCTGCACTCCCACTTGCTAAAGACTTTTTTCTTATTGTGCTAGTGTCATCCAAGGGCGAGGTTTTCCATATAATGGATAGCTTGAGATTGTCTGTATTAGGTCCAGTAGACACCAGAGGGTCAAATGCTTGCTTATTTGGGCACCTGAATGGTTGCCCTTGCACGTTAGTTTTAAGAAATTCATAAAGGAGTATTTTCTGGTACTGCTGACATTTATTTAGGACCTGAGCGCAGAAACTGGGACATTACCTTGGGTGTGAGTGTAAAAAAATAAATTAAAAGGATACTACTCACTCCACTGGACTCTTTAAACTCAGAAGAAGATGAAGAGAACATGAGTAGCCTGATCAGATCCTCTGCTCTGAAGATGTTACCTTGGGGACTGTCTCAGTGTTCTGAGAGTGCATTTCGGCTGGGGGTAAAAGTATATTTCCTTAAGTACTTGTTAAGGTTGTTTGGTCTAAACAACTCAGGCCCTCTGCCATCCGTTCTATTGTTGAGGCTTTTAAGGGTGTTTCACAGTGCCTTTTCAGATTCTGTTTCCTAGCCTTTGACCCCCAGTAGGTCGGGTGGTAACTTTATATGGGTCATTAGTTCTCTGTATATCAACAGACCAGTATTACACTTACCCTATGATTATGTGACCTTAAGAGGATGTTATATTAAATAGTGGGGTGTTTGCTCCTCCTCCCACATACTTTAAACACTGCTTCTTGTTAGTATTATTTGATTTACACTTTGTGAAACGTTCCATCATTGTACCTTGAATCAAATTAATATATCATATCTATGTGGGATGGTTCTACTGACTAAAAGAATATTTAACAATACCTCTACAAGAGTCCGGTGGTAAAACCTGCTGTCATTGGCTTAGAAGACGGTAGAGGGCCAAAGATTGTACCCAAGCCTAACACTCTCCCTAATGATAGGGAGAACAGATGATTTCATTGACATGACAAAAAAAGGAGCATCACAAGTAAACAATTTGGGCATCTGTACCATAGAATGCAAGGCAACAATGGTGTAGTACAAACAGAACATTTACATCTCTGGATAACTCCATCAGGAATAAAATAGGTAAGTTAGCACAGACTGTAGATGATGGACAGTAGGCAGGCTAGTATAGACTGCAGATGATGGACAGTCACTTAATGTAGTGCAGATGTGATGTAACTGTGCTTGCAACAGGCCTGCTACTTTCAGCGGCTGTTGTGAGGGAACAAACATATCTATTTTCAGCCATTTCTTGATTACATTGAGAGAGTACTGCTTGTTGTCCCCTAGGATAAAGTCATCCTTTTTGTTGTGCCTTCCCAAAAGTTAAGTAAAACAGCACAACTTTGCTTTCTTAAAAACTGCTATTTTATCTACCCATACACAGATATTCAAAAAAATGCCCCTCTAATCTTAGCTTTATTACAGAATACAAAACAAGCAGAACAGTGTAGACTACAGAGATTATATGGGATGCAGCAGTACTGTAGGGAGAGAGAGCCAGTATCATCAAGACCAGGGACGTGGGTGCAAGGACAGATCCCCCAACTTCAACAGTCATGATAAGAACTTTACTGACTAGCTTCCAGGCCATGCACCCAACTTCCATCCCACATACAGTTCTCCTTGGTGCGCAGAAAATGAGATGAAATGCTAAAAAGTGCACTATTGTCACATTTGGAAAACAATCCCTCAGCCTAGCTTATAGCTTAGACAACACCCCACTCCAAAATTAAAGTGATGTGAGGGACCTTGGAACATGGGTAGATAATTCCTGTCTTCTTTGATCATGTTGTAACAGTGGATGTAATGTGATCCTATCTCGCCTACATTTATTACTGACTGGTTCGGAGCCGAGAGTCGGCTCCGACTCAGCCACTATAACTAGCACAAAGTCTCTCATTGGCTGGGCTAACCCTGTATCCCAGGATGCATCCAGCCCAAACCCCCAGATCTCGTTTGCCGCTCCTAGAGTAACGACGTGGTCCCGACTTGGCTGTGGCTAAGTACCCTCTCTTTTGTTTTTTGAACTATAGCTTCGAGTTTATTGTACCAAAAAAGCTATTCTAATAGCTACGTTGTCTGTTGTATCCATTGTTGTAACTGATTGCATTTGTTGTTGGTAATCCTTCTGTTTGGCGGGCTAGGCCCGTTTTAGTTAGAGGGCCTTTGCCCTATCTTGTGGTGTTACTTTTCGGGCGTTTAAGTTAGAGCCCTTTCCTCCCTCCCTACCTTGTGTTGCTGAGTGTGCTTGTGATTATTGTGTAAATTCAAAATATTGTTGCTGCTTGTGGATTGTGTTCCTTATGTCGAGCAAGGAACCAAAAGAACATAAGCCATTTGGCTTTAAAAATGCGCCAAATGTGTGTACAAGATGTCGCTGACTGATGGCCACGCCATCTGTATATACTGTCTCGGTGCCATACACTTGCAGGAATCCTGCAGTGTGTGTCATGCTTTCTCTGCCAGGGTTTTACAGGAGAGAAAAAATAAACATCCTCAAGGGTTTGATTAAACCCTCCTTTGAGCAAACTTTGGCATCCTCTCCTCCCTCTGAGAAATCCAGGTCCAAGTCTAAAATGAAGTCTCCGGCTCCAACTAGCTCATTGGAGCCTCCGGAGAAAAGGTCTAAAACTACATCTCCTTCCTCGGCTCCACTGGTCTCGGAGCCGCAGGAAGCACAGTCCAAGGCTATGTCTCCTTCCTCGGCTCCAGGTCTCGGAGCCACAGGAAGTATTGTCTGTTGCAGGGTCGGCTTCTTCGACTCTACGGTCGTCAGCGCCGAAGGAGGTTGCAGTGGTTCTCGAGCCTGCTTCGACTCCCATCCTTTTGGAGCCGATTCGGGCCTTTCCCCCAGTCTTGTCTCTGTTCCGACAGAGAAGGTTTCTCAACTCCCGTCTGTCTCCTCCAAGTCCTCCAGGCTCTCGTATTCGGATGTCGATAGGGTGGTCCAGAGGCTCCTCCAGTCGCCAATGTTAACTAAATTATTTTCGGCTCTAACCCAGTCGGCTCCGGAGCCAGCTACTATATCGGTTCCGTTTCTTCCTCCTCCGACAACCTCGGTGTCATCGGAGCCGGAGTCTGCCGAATCGAGTGAAGTCCCTGGGTCAGCTCCGGAACCTCCTGCGAGTCTTTCGGACCCGACATCGGCTCCAACCTTTTCCATTCCTTCTACAGGTTTCGGTACTCGGGTGTCCTCAGTCGAACCCGAGGGGGATACATCGGGGCTTCAGACTGCGGCTCCGAGTCTTCCTCTTGGTGCTTCGGCTAGGGGTACCCCGACTCCGGTCATGGTCTCGGAGGTGGGTTTTTCGTCCGATTCTGGTGGACCTGCCTTCGAGGCTATGAGGAGCGCGCTGGCCAAGTCCATAGTGACTTCACCTGAATCAGCAACTCCTTCCCTAAACACTGCGACTAGAGCTTCTGGTGCCCCCCTCTCTCTGGACAGCGGGGCTCCTAGGCCTGAGGATACCTCCATGTGTGGTCCCCTACTTTCTGAGGGCCCTTCAGAGTCTGTGCCTGAAGAGCCTCCCAGGAAGAAGTTGTGTAAGAGGAAGCACGTAGACTCCCCAGATGAGTCTGTCACCTCGGACACCGACCTCGATGATGCAGAAGGGTCTCCGAAGTCGTCCTCGGATGATGTCTCGTTCTCTGATATCCTGGAGATCTTGAGACAGCGGGGAGACTGGCCATCCAAAAACCCTTCTGAGGAGGAGTCGGTCTTCCTCAAGGCCTTCGGAGCCCAGCCTTCCGCCTCCTGGGTGTCTCCACCCTTCGATGAATTATTGGATCTTATTTGTCAAAGGGTGTGGGGACACCCTGACTCTGTGGAAGCCAGTTCCTAGCCGCCCCAATAAGTTCTTATCTGCGCCTCCTGGAAAAGAATTTTTGACCAAGGGGGAGTACCTGTGGATGCTATGGTGGTGGCGTCTGCCACCCAGCAGGACGTGGCAGAGGCTTCTACTTCCATTCATCCGCCCAATAAGGAGTCTAGGAGTATGGATAGGTATGGGAAGCGTACCCTGTCTTCAGCGACATTTACATTGTGGTCGCTGAATTACTTTTGTCATTTTACGCGGCTCCAAAGGGATCTCGTAAAGGAGTTGGGAGATACCCTGTCGGGTAACTTGCCTGAGGCGTTGCCCAGTCTGTTAACGCCCAGCTGTCTACCCTTTCTTCCATCGTCAACTCGTCCATGAGGCTCATATCTTATGCAGCCGAGGGGGCGGGTAGAGCAGCGAGTTCGGGCGTAGCCCTTCGGAGGCAAGCTTGGATGCACTTGTGTCATCTTGCGGAGGCTTTCAAGTCTTCTTTCACGGATGCCCCATTCGACGGGTCCTCCCTTTTTGGACCCAAAGTGAAAGACACCCTCACTAGATGTGAGCAGGAGGGTAAGACTTTGCCGTTGGGGCCCGTTTTTCGCTTCCCACTAGACCTTATCCCAAGGCTCAGAGGAGAGGGAAAATGTGGTTCAGAAAGTCTCAAAAGTCTTCCCCTGCCCATCAAAGTGACCCCCCCTCCAGGGGCAGAGGAGGGGGGAATTTTAATGGAAGGCATCACCCTAGAGGTGGTGGAGGCCCCCGCAATACAGGAGACCACGAGTCCTTTTGTGGTTCCTCCTACCAACGTCCCTGAAGGATTACCCAACTGTGCGTCTCCGGAGCCAGTCGGGGGTCGTTTTTCGGAGCATCTTCAGGCCTGGGAGTCCATCACTCAGGATTGATGGGTGCTTCGTATCATCACCGGAGGTTACACCATTCCCTTTTTTCGTCCGTCGTCGCCCCCCTGCCGTCAAGAAAAATCCCGGACGTTCCACCCAGTCAACGGGATCAGGCAGCAATAGAGGTTTCAAAGCTGCTAAAAAAAGGAGTCCTCCAACCAGTCCCCGCAGACCAGATCGGATTAGGAACTTACTCAAGGTTATTTTTGGTGCCAAAAAAACAGGGGACTTGAGACCCATTCTGGATCTCAGCCGTCTAAACCGCTTTGTAAAGAAGTCCCAAGTTCCGAATGGTCACTTTGCAATCCATTTTCCCATTGCTGGAAAAAGGAGTATGGATGTGCTCCCTCGATCTCAAGGATGCCTATTATCACATCAAGATAAACAAGGCTTCCAGGAATCATTTACGCTTCCGGCTGGGAGCCAGTCATTTTCAATTCCGGGCCCTGCCCTTTGGTCTCACCACAGCCCCCAGGGTGTTCACCAAGTGTCTGGCAGTGGTACCAGCCCACCTGAGACATCTAGGATTCCAGGTGTTTCCTTATCTAGACGACTGGCTCCTCACCACCCCCATCAGGCATCTACTTGTTCAAGCCACGAGAGCTATTGTCAAATTGAGCCATCTTCTAGGGATTTCATTCAACTGGGCAAAGTCTGTATTGCTGCCATCACAGCGTGTTGCCTTTATCGGCGCAGAGCTAGACTCTGTATAGGTGAGAGCTTTTCTACCGACAGAGAGAATAAAAGTGTTACAGGCCCAAGTCTTGGCTTTACTGCCCCAGGGAAAAGCCCAAGGCCAGGATGGTTCTTCAGTTGTTGGGATCAGTGGCGGCTACCATTCTCTTAGTTCCGCTAGCCAGGTTACACATGCAAATACTTCAGTGGCTCCTTTCGGCCCAGTGGTCATCAGTGGCGGCTACCATTCTCTTAGTTCCGCTAGCCAGGTTACACATGCAAATACTTCAGTGGCTCCTTTCGGCCCAGTGGTCATATCAGGAACGCCCCTTGTCCCATCCGATTCTCATCACGGAGAGATGCCGGCAGGATCTGCGTTGGTGGCTTCTCTCGTCCAATCTGGATCAAGGGAGACCCTTGAGCCCCCCGTCCCCTATTGCCACAGTAACCACGGGCGCCTCCCAGATAGGGTGGGGGGGCATTATCTGGGCGAGACGGTCCAAGGTACGTGGCAAGCCCACGATGTTCACTTGCATATCAATGTTCTAGAGATGAGAGCGGTGCTTCTAGCGTTGCAGGCACTTCACAGCTCTTTTCCCAGGAGAACTATTGCGATTCTTTCCGACAATATGTCGGTTGTCTGGTATCTGAACAAGCAGGGAGGAACCAAGTCCTACCCCCTTTGCAGAGAGGCCATGAGAGTGTGGAATTAGGTGATCGCTTCCCAGCTCTTTCTAGTGGCAACGCACATTCCGGGGAAGTCCAATGTGATAGCAGACAGGCTGAGCAGAGCTATTCTGATGCCTCACGAGTGGTCCCTGAACGACAGAGTGGCTGCGCAGATCTTCTCCAAGTGGGGCCTTCCCTGCCGCAACCTCTTTGCCAGCCCCCTGAATGCAAAGTGCAGCAATTTTTTCACTCTGATCCCCCCACAGGGGGAGTCACCCAGGGATGCTCTAGTCCACAATTGGCCCTCCGGTCTGCTCTACGCCTTCCCGCCGGTCCCTCTTCTACCCATAGTGATTCAGAAGGCTACCTGCTTGGGAAGCAAAATGATTTTGATCGCACCACACTGGCCCTGTCAAGTTTGGTTCCCCTTCCTTCGGAAGTATGCGGTGGATGGTCCTTGGATTCTGGACCCAGCTCCAGACCTATTGACTCATCAGTCAGGACAGCTCCATCCATCCCTACGAACACTCAAGCTCGCTGCCTGGCTCCTCCACTTCCGACCTTAGTCAGACAGCATATTTTTACCCCAGAAGTAGTACATATTCTGTCTTCCTCCCACAAGTCTTCTACTAGGAAAATATACTCTAGTAAATGGAAGAGATTTGCAATTTGGGCTCAGCAACGTGATCTTGACCCCCTTACAGCCCCGGTGTCGGCGATGTTAGATTTCTTAGCTGCACTCTTTAGACAAGGCTCGGCTGCCTCCACTATAAAGGTTCAGTTGGCAGCAATCTCCAGTTATCATGTTGCACGTGAGCCTTCTCTCATGGGTCATAAGCTGTGTAAAGCCTTTCTGAAAGGAGCCTGGTTGCTGCGCCCACCGGTTTCGCAACCCGTCTTGCCATGGGATTTAGATGTGGTGCTCAGAGCTTTGACGTCTTCTCCCTTTGAGCCGGCAGCCTCCTGTGAATTGAAATTTCTATCATGGAAGACTGCCTTCTTGGTAGCCATAACTTCAGCCAGAAGAGTATTGGAGCTTCATGCCCTTTCTGTTAAACCTCCTTATTTAAATTTTCATAAGGACAGAGTATCTCTGCGACTTAATTCTTCTTTTCTCCCTAAGGTCTCTTCTGCCCTTTGTCTCCACCAGTCTATTGAGCTTCCGGTCTTTTTCCCAAGGTTTTCCAACAAAGCGGAATACAAATTTCACCAGTTGGATGTGCATAGACAACTGAGGTTTTATTTAAATAGGACACAACAGGAGAGGAAATCAGATCAGTTGTTTGTGTCCTTTTCGGACAATAGAATTGGCAGATCTGTAACGAAGGGCACTGTAGCTAAGTGGATTAGAGACTGCATCTCATTTATTTATGCATTAGCGGGTAAGGATCTTCCCTTTCCAGTTAAGGCGCATTCTACCAGGGCTATGTCAACTTCAGTGGCCTTTCACGCTAGACTATCCATAGATGAGATATGTGCAGCGGCTACTTGCTTCTCCACATACCTTTATTTCTCATTACAAACTGGACGTGGCCTCTAGAGGTCGGGCTTCCTTTGGTTCCACAGTGCTCAGGAGTGTTTTCCACTGAGCCTCCCGGGATTTAGATGCTAGGGACGCTGTCCCATCAGTAATGAATGTAGGCGAGATAGGATCACATTACATCTTTTAGTTATGTATTTACCATAACGATAGATGTATGTGATCCATCTCACCTACATTCTTACGTACCCGCCCTCCTTTCCCCTACCTGTTGGACTTGGAGGAAACTTGTATTCTGATTCCTCTGAGGATATTATTTTTTCTCTCCTCTTACATATGTATCCTTGTGGTATGGTGTATGTGGGAAAATCATATTGGGGCAAACAAGATCTGGGGGTTTGGGCGTGATGCATCCTGGGATACAGGATTAGCCCAGCCAATGAAAGACTTTGTGCTAGTTATAGTGGCCGAGTCGGAGCAGACTCTCGGCTCCGAACCCGTCAGTAATGAATGTAGGCGAGATGGATCACATACATCTATCATTATGGTAAATACATAACTAAAAGTTATGAAATCCTTCTGTCTGACATAGCTGATTGTTTCCTCTAGATCCAAAGAAACTCATACCACTTTATAATCTGCACTGATCAGGCCAATCATAGAATACAGTGCTTCCTTTGGTATGTATCTTACTAGACATTTCAGGCAGATGTAAAGAATCCCAGAGGTTTCTAGCTTAAAAGATCGTGGGCCTAAAAGACTTGAGCTACCATGAAAGGCTGTATGCACTAAACTTGTTTACAGAGTGCTGTAGATTCCTTAGGGGCAATATGTGCCTTGCTTTTTGGGCCATTAGGGATCCAGCAGTCTTATTCCTCTTACCACTGCAAATTCAATAGTCCTGCAAATATTGGAACCAGAAATCTGAATATGCTTCAGCAAACAAACAAAACAAGGTGAAGCGACAGATTCATCTTGCAGCAGCTACCCTTTTTCTTTCTTTTTTTTTTGGATTGAACATTCACTCCAGCTCAAGCAATGTGACACACTATCTTCCTTTAAGAATGAGTTAGTTAATGGGATGGGTATTCACAAATTCAACCCCGGCATGACCAGTTTATCTGTCCTTGAAAAAGAAAGCAAGGTCTCAAAGTGGGTACTAGCAAGATGTAAATGGCCGCATAGCCCAGTTGCGTTGTATTTTCTGTGGAGGGAGATTTTTCTTCAAGCAGCACTTACTCCACTTGAGACCATACCAAAGTGTAAAAAAAGGTGGAGTGACTGCGCAATAGAAATCACTTGAACTTCTCCCTTCAGAGAAATCCATTCTGCTTCAGAAGATCAGATGCATTATGCCCTACCACTTATAAAACAGCAGCTGATGTACTGCAAGGAAGTTGAGTCCGCTAGGCAGTGATGAGCATGAGGAACTATCAAAGTATTTGAAAAACGTTTTATACAAGCAACTACTTAAGCACATTAACAATTAATGGCCTGTTGTGAGATGCACAGCATGGCTTTCGTAATGCCTTCAGTACCTTTTCTGTCATGGTAATGGACACTGATATAATTTACTGCAGCATGAAGGAGGGCCTTATTACTGCAGGTTTCTCTGTCGACATGACAGACTTTTGAGAAAGTCGATCATACCTTTCTTCTCAATGAAGTCAAAAGACTCAACCTCAGCTTTGGAGGTAATCCTGTTTGCTAGTTTTGCAGCTGTCTAAAAGACAGAGCCTCACAAATCCAATTAATGCAGGTGTACTGCAAAGGTCTGTGCAAGGTCCTCTTCTCTTCTCTTTTTTTGCTAATTTCCTAGAATCACCAAATCTTAAATTAATAATGCATGCAGATGGTATGTTGTTTCTGCAATACTGTACTAACCACTCTGACCAGTAAACCAAGTTACAGGACAGTTTCAGTTGTGCGCCTGGTCCACTACTAACAAACTACTAATTAACCCTAAGAAAACAAATGTTATGGTCTTTGCCTCAGCCAGGAAATTACCCACTATTCTTCCTACTCTTATTCTCTTAACAGATCTTATTGAGAACGTAATATGTAATGTCACTATACAGATACCTAGGTTAATACTCAACCCTATGTTTTCTTTACCGCACACACAGGTTTTCCAACTAATAAAGTCCCTGCTCAGTTAAAATTGTTACAGGATTAGTCACCACCTTTCTCAACCACTGCTCGTAGGCCCATTACTAAAATATTTCAGTACCAAAACTTAAATATGGCCTTCCTTTTCTCATTATACGTTCAGCTTACAATACCCCCAGAATATAGACTGTTCAAAATAAAATTGATGATTCTTTCTATAAACAGACCCCAGATACAGCATTGCAATTTGCTAAAAAATTCCATATGGTGTTCTGTGCCCCATAGAGCCATTTTACTTCTGCGTATTCTAAATGAAAAGGTGCTAAATCACACTGTCAGTGTCCCCTTTGAGTGAAACTATCTTTATAAGACAACCCTTATGTACCCAGAAGTACACAGAACAACACTTTCCTTCTAACACGCCCTCCATTTAAAACCGCTATAGGTGAGCCTTCTCTAGACTGGGACCTCTACCTAGAACCACATGCAAACAGACATCAAAAATGTAGAAACCATTAAAAGCTTCAAAGTTGCATTTAAAGAGCATCTCTTTACTGATCTTACCTACTGTTACCATGACGATGGCTAGGTAATTTACCATCATATATCATCAGTAATAGAGTACATTTTATATGCAGATATTTCACATGTATATAGAAGATGTTCTTCGTGTTTCACTGTTGCAGTCATAACATTTGGGGTAATCCTGCTGGCAGGTTGCCCTCAGTCGGCCTGAATTCCAAAGTCTTGGGTCCTGCGTCGGTTGCTGTCACCCCTTCCCTGACATCAGGTCGTCAGGGGCATAAAAGATGCAGCGATGCCATTTTCTTCGGTCTTTCTTGCCACGCATTGCCCGAAGCAGAAGCACTTCGCAAGTGCTGGTTGGCCGACTCCTGAGATTTTCGTGTTCGAGTTTCAGATCCGAAGTCTTCATTAAAAGCTAAGTACCCCATTGGGGGATCTTTTTTCATGCTCCAGACCGATGTCAGAAAACGTTAATAATTGTATTTCTTGTGGGAAGCAAATACCTCATAAGGACTTTTCATTCTTACTGTATTCCTTGCCTAGGCCCTGACCACGACGTTTCAAGTTGTCGGTTTCGTGCTAGATTTAACCAACACACTTAAGCGTTGGTACGATTTTGCACTAAGCTATTTTGGGCGCAGATTTAATTATACAATGTCAGATAGTCATCCGACTACTGGAGTTCACAAAAAGCGCAAAGAAAAAGACAGGCAACCGAGGTCCAAAACCAACAATGAAGCTTCTCCTAAGCCAGTCGCTGGTTCGCCGGTTCTCAGTGAGGCACTTTCGTAGCCCCTGCCACCTGCTACTTTAGAGTCGCAGGCCGCTACAGACTCCCACGTGGAGTCGGTCAGGCCGCTGGAAACTCAAGGTATTGGAGTCTCGGAGATTATTCCCTCGGATAGGTCCTGAGCCGCTGAGCAGGCATCGGCTTCTGAGGGTGTTTTCAGGCCTAAACAATTATACATTAAACTGACTACAGCTTCAAAGACAAAGACTAAAGCACCTTTAAAGGCAAAGAAACAAGTTCACCAGCCACATGGACAGGCCTCCATGCCTAAAAAACAGATGCTCAAAATGGCCAAAGACTTAATTACCTTGATCAGGGGTTCCCATCCCCCTCCTGATAAGAGGCCTAGGCAAGAGACAGACTATGAATTTTCAGATCAGGTTTCCATTTCCTCAGATTCCTCTTCTGATCAGGAATAGTCTCTTCCCCCCTATGAGGATTCTGATGCTGAAGAGTCTATTCCTTCAGCTTCTCCTCCTGAGGACTATTCCTTTGGGGAAACCTTGCATACCATGAGGGAGCATTTCCACTGGGAGAGTCAAGATTTTTCAGAATCTAAGAAGAGGCTGAGGGACTTCCTTCTATTACCTCAACACAGGCCTCTAGCTATTCCACCTGTGTTAAACATTGTAGATGATGTGTTTTCAGAGTCTAGTCTGACCCCTGACTCCTTACCTCCAGCTCCTGTTAAGCCGGACAGATACTACAGGGTTCCTGACTCTCATAAATTCCTTTTCAAAAATCCTGCGGCAGACCCAGAAACTATTTCTCAGGGACCCAAAGTGGTTAAGGCTTGCAACGCAAAAAACCCTACCCCCTCAGACAGAGATTCTAGGGCACTGGTTAGATGAGGAAAAAAGATTTACACATCTGCTACCTTGGCTATAAGGGCCTTAAACTGCCAGTTTCATATGCTCAAATATCAGCAATATGTCATGACACTGCTGAAACAGAAAATGTTGGTAAATTCTGAATGTGCAGAAAACAAAGAAATGCAGGATTTATTGCATGCAGCTGAACAAGTTGGAAAGCATACTTTGCAATGTGGTTTTGATTCTCTGGAGGCTTCCTGCAGGGCCGCTGTTACGGGTTCTGTAATTAGGAAGCATGCTTGGATAAAGGAACAAAATCTGCCTGGTCATGTCAAAGCTAAATTATTAGATGCACCATTACAGCATGATACCTTGTTTGTTGTTGAGGCAGAAGAGGTGTTAAAGAAAATGGAGGACAAAGCTAAATCTATGCAAACTGTCAAAGATTTTTTACAAGTACAGCCACCTAGGTTTAGCAGACACTGGCCTACAAAGAATTGTTCCTTTCCAGTGTCAGACAGACCTCAAAGGGGCAGATCCAGACGCCCTAGAGGCAGATCACAGCCGCAAGGTTCGTACAGGTATAAGCAATGGGGTGCTTCTACCTCCAAAAGTGGAGAAGACAAATCACAACCATACAGGAAACAGTCCCAATGACTTCCCCTGCCTGTACCAAGCACTTATCTACTGGCAGCACCCTTAGGGGGAAGAATCGCACTTTTTTCTCAAAATTGGTACATTATAACCCAGGACAAATGGGTTCTAGACCTAGTGTCACAAGGCTACAAGTTTCACTTCCATACCCTGCCAAGGGCAAACGGTTGACCAGACCTGCCAAAAAATCAATGAGCAGAGGCTCAAAAACAAGTCTTATCCCTCATGGACATGGGGGCTATTCAACAAGAGCCACAGCAAGAGCAGGGACAAGGATTTTACTCGACTGTTCTTGGTACCCAGAAAGGACAAAGCATGGAGACCAATACTGGACCTATCTATTCTAAACACTTTCCTGGATATACCAAAATTCAAGATGTTGACCTTGCAGCAGCTTCTGCCCATGCTGGGCAGAAAGACTTGGCTCGTCACTTTAGACCTAAAAGAGGCATACCTGCATGTCCCAGTCAGACAGTCATGCAGAAGCTACCTCAGATTCAAGGCTGGTACAAAGCATTACCAATTCTCTGCACTGCCCTTTGGCTTATCTACTGCGCCCAGGGTCTTCACAAATTGCCTGGCACCAGTAATTGCTTTCTGCAGACAAAGAGGAATACAAATATATCCTTGGACGACTGCCTCATTCAAGCAGAGAACAAGGACATTCTACTACAGCATCTGGCGTTTGTGAAAAGACTTTTAACATGCCTAGTATACACAGTCAACGAAAAGAAATCAAAACTAGTACCTTCTCAAGAGATAATATTCCTGGGTGCAAGCTTAAATACAGCTGCCCAGATGGCTTATCTCACGCCAGACAAAGGCAACTGACTACCTATTTCAAGGAAATGGCAACAAAGGCCCAGCTATCTGCAAGAAAAATTATGCAGGCTTGGGCTTCATGGCATCCTGCATCCTACTAATTCCATATGCAAGACTGCATATGAGGAAACTTCAATGGTACCTAAAAAGTGTTTGGACACAACATTGCCACAGCCTGGAAACAATGATTACTCTCATTCCCTGCCTGCAACAGGAGTTTCGATGGTGGGCAAAGGTTTGTCACCAAAACAAGGGACAGCCATTCTCACTACCCCCAGCCAGGCACACCCTAACAACGGATGCATCAGATTATGCCTGGGGGGCCCACATGGCAGGAAAAGGCATTCAAGGCACCTGGTCCACAAATCAAATGCATCTACATATCGGTCAAAAAGAGATGCTAGCTGTTCAAAATGCCCTGACAGCCTTCAAGAACCTAATTCATCCAGGATAACTACTGATAGACAGAAAATACCATGGTCATGTGGTACATAAACAAGCAGGGGGGCACGCATTCTTACCCCCTTTGCAGACTAGCCATGGCTTTATGGGACACCGCATTGACTTACCAAGTTCATCTGCAGGCACAATTCCTGCCAGGAAAAGACAATACTCTTGGCAGACGAACTAAGCCGAAACCTCATGGATCCCCACGAGTGGCACCTGGATCCTCAAGTCTTCAGCATGATAACAAAGAAAAGGGGACACCTGGACATAGATCTATTTCCCTCCCCTCACAACTATCAACTAAAAAGGTTCTGCACAAGGACTTATCACAGACAAGCATGGAAAGTGGACGCCTTATTTTTCAACTGGAAAAACCTATCAGTATATGCCTTTCCCCCACTGCCTCTCCTTCCCAAGGTACTCCTAAAGGTGAGATAGGAGAAACCAAAAATGATTCTGACTGGCCCAGCCAGTACTGGTATCCGATCTTAAGGAACTTGTCTCAATGCCAAGCCTGGACCTTACCTCAAATACCTCATCTACTGTCCCAACAAAACAATCAGATTCTGCACAGCCAACTCAGGACTCTAAACCTGGCAGCATGGCGGATAATGTAGCCATACAAAGCACACCTCTCAGTAAAGCTGTGATGGATGTCATTTTGGAAGCCAGAAGGCCTAGTACTAGAAAATCCTATGCTGGAAAATGGAAGAGATTTTGTGCTTGGAACCAAGCTCAAGGAACTGACACAGCTGTACCAAATATTCCTCAGATTTTGTGATACTTAACTGAGATGCTGGACAAAGGCCTATCATTCTCATCAATTAAAATTCATGTCTCTGCCATTTCGGCTCATTACATTACAGAGCCACCACTCTTTTCTCATCCTTTATTAAGGCAGTACCTCAGAGGAGCCAAAAATTTAAGGCCTCCAAGGAGATCGCCAATGCCTGCATGGGACCTCGATTATGTCTTGGAAAAACTCACCCTATCTCCTTTTGAGCCAGCTGCTACTGTGGATATAAAGTTTTTATCTTGGAAAACAGCTCTGCTCCTAGCAATAACTTCTGCAAGACGAGTGTCAGAGCTACAGGCTCTCATGGCTGCGGAACCTTTTATCATTTTTATCCAGACAGGGTCTCTCTGAGGACAAACCCTACATTTAGGCCTAAGGTGGTGTCTACTGTAGCCCTTAACCAAACTATTCATTTGCCAACTTTTTATCCAAATCCACAGAACAAGGGGGAGAAAATTCTGCATTCTTTGGACGTACACAGACAACTTAGATTCTGTTTGGACAAAATTAAAGTTTTCAGAAAGACAGAACAATTACTAGTGGCATATGCTGCAGGATCACAAGGAAAAGCTATCTCCAAGCAGACTATTTCAAAGTGGATAGGTCACTGCATTTGTTTTTGCTACTCTCAGCATGGCAAGCCAGTGCCTAAGGGCATTAGGCCACATTCAACCGGAGCTGCAGCCACTTCTGCAACCTTTCACAGGGGAGTACCAACCAAAGACATTTTAGAGGCTGCTACTTGGAGTTCAGTGCACACCTTTACAAAGCATTATAATCTGCCACTTTACTCTAAATCCAGAGCAGGCTTTGCCACTGCAGTTCTGCAGGACCTCATAGCCGCTCCTAATGTTGTTTAGCTCCAGCCCCCCAACCATAGCTTTGGGACTCTACCCAAATGTAATGACTGCAACAGTGAAACACGAAGAACATAGTACAGTTGTGTACACTTACCATAAATGTAGATGTTCGAGTGTATTCACTGTTGCAGTCCAGGTTACCCACCCGCCATCCCCCTTATTTCTGCTGGAACTTATCTTTACTTCTCTGATGTATACAACCTATGTGGTATATTTGCTTATAGATGAAGGTAAAGTTTATTTTGCTGCATGTATAATTTATATATATATATATATATATATATATATATATATATATATATATATATATATATATAATATATCTTTTGGGGGCACCTGACATCTGGGGCAAGAAATACTGAAGAAAATGGCATTGGCTGCATCTTTTATGCCCCTGACGTCAGGGAAGGGGCGACAGCAACCCGACGCAGGACCCAAGACTTTGGAATTCAGGCCGACTGAGGGCAACCTGCCAGCAGGATTACCCCAAATGTAATGACTGCAACAGTGAATACACTCGAACATCTACATTTATGGTAAGTGTACACAACTGTACTTTTTTGTATTGTATGTATGATTGCACTCTACTTTATGCACATCTTAAGCTTGCATTTTGTATATATTTTTATCTCATTCCACTCTGAATGGATCGTTTAATGCTACCCTATCTGCATTCAATCTTAACTATGTTCTGAATTTTGCTGTATACTCATTTTATATATAATGTTGATTGAAAGACACGGATACATTTTCTGCTCTTTGAGCTTGGATCATGGCTGAAAAGTGTCTGTAGAGTAGTCCATGTATCCGGTGAACAAATAGTAAATAAATCATTCATTCCTTCTGTTTCAGTGGCATTTTGAGTTATTCCCACTGCTTCAGTGGCATTTTGAGTTGTTTACCAAGGTAAACCAGTAGTAGTCAGCTTTGAAAAGCTCAAAATCTCTGCCTTCTCTCTCTTCCTGTGACAGCTGATTGGCTGAGCATATCCTAACTGGGAAGCCTTCAGCAGTCGTAGGAAGTGAGTATTCACTCTTTCTGCCATTCAAAGAAGAAAATCCTCTGACCCTTCACAGGATCCAGTGCTGAATTTTCTGGCTTACTGCTCAGATAAGCCCAATTTCTGGACCCTTTCCTTGTTATTTTATTATTATATTTATTATTGTCTTACTGTTTTTATGTTTATTAAAATACATTTATTTTAATATTTTATTTCTGTCAGTGTTTACAGTATTTCCTGTAGGGATTTCTGCTTGTACCAGTGTTTATTTGGCTTCTATCTTTGACGTGTTGTTGTCAGTCTCACCTTTATTCTCACTCATGGGTTGGATCCGTCTCAGCCTTTCCAATAGTTCGAGGTCTTTAGCAAAGCTTGTGGACCTCCTTCCCTGTCCATAATGCAGTTCCCCAACTTCCTCAGATCTCGTTTGCCACGCTGCGAGAAGATTCTTCAAGCAAGCTCTGGGCTAAGTTCTTTGTATATTTTTTTCTTTATCTCTATAATTAGTAACTTTATATTTGTTAACTTCCCCGGTTGTTATTCTCTGTGTACTTGTTCATGATAGTTCCCTTCTTCGTTAGCATCTGTCTTTAGTTTAAGGGCGTCTAACTTACACACGTTTTAGTTAGAGGATGTCCCCTTTCCTTCCTTTCCCTTTCATCAGGTGTTTTAGTAATTGTTTGGGACTAAATCCCTTTCCTTCCTTTT
Organism: Protopterus annectens; assembly: GCF_019279795.1. Taxonomy (NCBI): domain Eukaryota; kingdom Metazoa; phylum Chordata; order Ceratodontiformes; family Protopteridae; genus Protopterus; species Protopterus annectens. The sequence goes on along the minus strand of NC_056736.1, from coordinate 112,310,401 downwards.
CTAATTACCGCCCATTTTTAGTTAGAGAGCAGTTAACCAAAGTCCGTTTAACCACTAAAATCCGTTTAAGTTGGAGGATTTTCCCCTTTTTTCTCCTGTTTTCTTGTTTTTCTGTTTTATAAAAAAATGTATATATAATAATAGTAAGATAGAGTTCTCTTTTTCTTTATAACTGTCATTTGTGGTGTTTTTCTGGATAGGAAATTTTTTCTAGCGTTGTCGTCAAGGCTACTTTTAGATATGTCCCAAAAGGAAGGCAAGCCATTGGGATTTAAAATGCGAGAAATGCAGCAAAAGATGCCCCTCAGTGACTCAAACACATTCTGTGTATTCTGTTTGGGACCTCTTCATTTACCAGAATCGTGTTCCATATGCCACGCCTTTCATCAAAGGGTGCTTTTGGAACATAAAAACAAATTGATTTTGAAGGGGTTAATTAAAACCCCTTTCTCTGAGGCTATTTCCTCTGATCCCTCCTCTCCTAAGTCAGAAAAGTCTGAGAGATCAGGGAAGCAATCTTCCCCATCTCCGAAAACCTTGTCTGAGCCACACCAATACAGTAGACAGCTTCTACAGAACCTGGAACTTCATCGGATCAGTCAAACTTTTCAGATCCAAAATCCTCCACAGAATCTGCTCCGAAGACCCCGTTGCCCACAGAGTACTGCTAACACAGCCAATCTTCATCATTGGCGCCAATTGCATCCCAGCTCCCATCATTTTTTCTTACCAGATCCCTAATGTTGTGTACAAGGTCTGCTAGGAGCCTGTCAGACGAAGATGTGGATAGGGTGGTGCAGAGGCTTCTCAAGACACCTACCTTGGCCAGACTTATTTTGGATCTGAACTCAAAGGAGTCAGAACAGACTCATACTTCCTCTGTGGTGCCTACTCCTCCACTGATCCGTTTCTCAGTTTCGGAGCCGGAAGACTCCGACATCCAGCTGGTTTCTGTATCAGGTCTGGGACCTGTTAGCTCCTCGGACCCAGTGTCCGCCCTGAGCGTCTCCACCCAGTCAGAACTGGAGACCTCTGGAAGCCGACACTCACTGGTCAGGTCCTCTGAGCCAGTTCAGATTACCCCCTGATCTGACATTGTCTCTGAGGGCCTCAGTGCGGATGGATTTGGCTTCTACCCCTTCTTCGGAGCTTCCATCTGCTGCGATGAGGGTTGTTTTGGCCCTGAAGTCTCTGTTGTCAGGTCCAGGGAGTTCATCGGAACATGGGCAATCTGCCTTCAAAGTTATGAGGAGGGTGAAGATTGCTCCTCAGTCTCAGGCACAGCCTCCTTTGGAGCCTCCTCCCTCAACGGCACAGGTGTCTTTATCTCATCACCACCATCCACAGGACCTCAGGGATCCAAGGCCTCAGAATGTTCCTTAGGGGACTCCCCCTCTTCCAAAACTTCCCCAGAGTACCCCACTGAGGAAGTCCCTTGGAAGAGACCATGCAAGAGGAAGCATCTTGACTCCCCAGAGGAGTCAAGTCACTTCAGATACTGACCTCAATAAAGCAGAAGGGTCCTTGTGGTCGCCTCTTGAGGACATTTCTTTTGGAGACATCCTGGAAATTTTGAAACAGAGAGGCGACTGGTAGTCTTGTCCCTTCAGCCGAGGAGTCTGTATACCTGAAGGCCTTCGGATCTTGCCCTTCAACTTCTTGGGTGACACCGCCTTCCGACAAGCTTATTCAGTTAATTTCTCAGAAGACCTGGGAGACCCCAAATTCCATCTAACCCACTCCTAGGAGGTCAAAGAAGTGCATTACAGCAGCCAGTGACCAAGATTTTCTCACCAAGGGATTAGCAGTGGATGCCATGGTCGTGGCACCTGCCACAAAAAAGGAACTTTTAGAGACCAGCTCCTCTATCAGTCCTGCTAATAAGGATTGCTGGACCATGGATAGATATGGGAAGTGAGACTTCTCATCAGTCGGCTTTACTTTATGATCGCTGAACTGTCTCACTCACTTCGCCAGACTTCAGAGGGACCTGCTAAAAGAACTATCAGATTCCCTCCAGGGAGTGGTAGCTGATGCAGCTGCAGATGAGATCAACACACAGCTCGCTACTCTCAACTCTGTGGTCAACTTGTCCATGAGTCTCATCTTATATGCAGCAGATGGAGTGAGTGGTTTCAAGCATCTGGATTAGGAGGCAAGCCGGGATGTGCCTTTGTGACTTCATGGAGCCCCTTAAGTCTTCCTTTATTAATGCTCACTTCGATAGCTCATTTCTTTGGGCCCAACGTCAAAGAAATGCTAACCCGTTGTGAGCAAGAGGGTAACATGTTGTCTTGCGTTGGAGTGTGTTTTTCCACACCCACAATACCATTTCCAAAAGGTCAGAGGGGAAGTGGAAAGATGTGGTTCAGAAAATCTCAACGGTCTTCCCATGACACACTGTGGTAGTTCCCCCAGGGGCAAAGGAGGGAACAGTAACGCAAGACGCTGCCTTCGTGGCAGAGAAGGTCCACAGAATCAGAGCTCCAGGGAATCTTGCTTTGGCAGACCCTTTCAGCACTCCTGAAGGAGTGCCCGACTGCTCATCTCTGGAGGCAATCTGGGGTGGATTGTCACTGCACCTCGAAACCTGGTAAAAAAAAAAAAAAAAAAAAAAATTTACTGACGACAAATGGGTGCAGGGCATAATCTCTAGGGGATATATAATTCCCTTCCCTTTCCCCAGACCTTCAAACAAATCTGTTCCAGGCGTTTCACCCAGTCAAAAGGAACAAGCAACATTAGAAATTCAAAAGTTGCTCAGAAAACGTCATCCAAGAAGTCCCTGCAGACCAGAGAGGATCCGGAACTTACTCAAGATCCTTTTTAGTTCCAAAGAAAATAGGACTGGAGACCAATATTGGATCTCAGCGAACTAAACAAATCAGTGAAGAAAACCAAGTGACACTGCACTCAGTGCGTCCATTCCTGGAAAGAGACAGTTCGATGTGCTCTATAGTCCTTTAGGATGCACACTACCACATTCTGATGGAAAGGTGATCCAGAAGGTTTTTGTGTTTCTGGCTAGGAACCAGTCACTTCCAGTTTTGAGCTCTGCCCTTTGGTCTCACTACAGTCCCCAGAGCGTTCACCAAATCCATGGCAGTAGTGGCGGCTCACCTGAGACATGGAAGATTCCAGGTGTTTGCGTATTCGGACGACTGGCTCATAACCACCCTGACTGGGCATCTGCTGCTACAAGCCAGGGACTATACACTTCAGCTTTGCTCCTCCCTGGGAATTACTGTAAATTACAATAAATCTGCTCTATAGCCATCTCAAAATTTAATCTTTATAGGATCAGATATAAATACAACTACGCTCATAACAAGACTTCCTCACGACAGAGTGCACAATATTTGTCTACATGTTAGACTGTTAATCAAAAAAACTCTGGCCAGTGCAAAACAAGTACTACAGGTTTTGGGGAAGATGGCAGCATCTATTGTGCTCATTCCTCTAGCTTGCCTGCACATGAGGATTCTTCAATGGTTGCTTTCCACACACTGGTCAATACTGGAATTACCAATGTCGCATAAGATTCTCATAACCAAATCTTGCAAGAAGGATCTCGAGTGGTGTATTCACTACCTGTCGATGTCACAAGGCTGTCCCTTTGCCCCCCCCCCCCCTTCAACCTCAGGCCACTGTGACCACAGATGCTTCACAGATTGGGGGAGGGGGGCATTATCTGGGAAAGACAGTCCAAGACACACCTGGCAGGAACACTAGGCTCCCTTGCACATAAACATCTTAGAGATAAGAGTGGTGCTCTTGGCGTTGCAGGCATTTCAAGACTGTCTCCCTCTAGAAACCATAGCAGTTCAATCAGACAGTATGTTGGTAGTCTGGTACATAAATAAGGAGGAACCATATCTCATCCCCTTTGTTGAGAAGCTCTAAGGGTTTGGCAATGGACAATGTCCTCCAACCACTTTCTAATTGCAATGCATATCCTGGGGAAATCCAATGTGATTGCAGACAAATTGAGCATGGCCATATTATGGCTGCATAAGTGGTCCCTCAATCAGAGAGTAGTGGAAGAAAGTTTCCAAAAATGGGACCACCTTGCTGTGCCCTTTTTGCTTCACCCACCAATGCCAAATGCAGCAATTACTTTGCCCTAATCCCTCCTATGGGGGGGGGGAGTCACCAAGGGATGCACTTGTTCATGATTGGCCTCCGGGACTCCTATATGCTTTCCCTCCAATTCCTCTAGTTCCTAAATTATTGTAGAAACCAAGTCTGTTGAAGACCACGATAATGCTTGCAACCTATTGGCCTCGCAAAATCTGGTTTCCCTTTCTACAGTCTCATCTTCTGGAGAATCCATGGATTCTGTACCCAGATTCAGATTTACTGACTCATCCAATGGGAATGGCACATCCCAGCTTTCACAACCTCAAATTGACAGCTTGGCTGCTCCAAATGTTCTTCGTGTTTCACTGTTGCAGTTGCCCTCAGTCGGCCTGAATAACAAAGTCTTGGGTCCTGCGTTGGTTGCTGTCTCCTCTTCCATGACGTCAGGTCATCAAGGGTATAAAACATGCAGCCGACGCCATTTTATTCAGTCTTTCTTGCCGCACGGTGCCCGAAGCAGAAGCAGTTCGCAAGTGCCAGTCGGCCGACTCCTGAAATTTTCGCAATCAAGTTTCAGAACCGAAGTCTTCAAACTAAAGCTAAGTACCCCATCAGGGAAACTTTTTCTTGCTCCTTAACGATGTCAGTAAAAGTTAATAATTGCATTACTTGTGGGAAGCAAATAATCTCATAAGGAGTTTCATTTATACTGTATTCCTTGCCTAGGCCCAGATCATAACGTACCTTGCTGTTGGTTTTGTGCTAAATTTAACCAACGCACTATTAAGCGTCAGTATAGTTTTGCTTCTAAATATTTTGGATCAAGATTTAATTATCCTGAAATGTCGTCTGTTAGCAATCCGGCTACCGGAGTTCTCAAAAAACGCAAAGAAAAAGACAGAGACAGACTGTTGAGGTCCAAAACTGAAGACGAAGCTTCTCCTAAGCCAGTCGCCGGTTCGCCGGTACTCAGTGAGGTGCTTTAGCAGCCCCTGATACCTGCTACTTTTGAGTCGCGGGCCTCTACCGAGACCCATTCGGAGTCCGGTATACCACGAGATTATCAGAATATTGAACCCGGGGATGTCTCTCCCTTGGATGGGTCCGGAGCCACTGAGCAGGCACCGGCTTCTGAGCACATTTTCAGGCCTCAACATTTTTATATAAAACCGACGCCAGCCTCAAAAACAAGGTCAAAAGCATCTTCTATGTCTAAACAACTGACGCATGAGCCACGTGCTCAGGCCCTTATGCCTAAAAAACAGATGATCAAAATGGCTGAGGACTTAATTACCTTGATCAGGGCCCACCCCCTGCTAAGAGGCCTAGGCAAGGCACTGATTATGAATCTTCAGATCAGGTTTCCATTTCTTTTGATTCCTCTTCTGATCAGGAATTTTCCATTCCACCCTATGAGGTTTCTGATGCAGAAGAATCCATCCCATCTGCATCTCCTCCTGAGGATTACTCTTTTTGAGAAACTTTGCATACTTTAAGGGAACATTTTCACTGGGAGAGTCAGGACTTCTCTGAATCAAAAAAGAGGCTTGGGGATTTCCTTCTTCTTCCTCAGCATAGGCCTTTGGCTATACCTCCTGTATTAGACATTGTTGATGATGTGTTTTCGGAATCAAGCATGGCTCCTGATTCCCTACCTCCGGCTCCTAGTAAGCCAGACAGATATTACAGGGTTTCTGACTCCCACAAATTTCTATTCAAAAATCCTGCTGCTGACCCTGAGACTATTTCACAGGGTCCCAAAGGTGTTAAGGCCTCTACAGCCAAAAATCCTACCCCCTCTGATAGAGATTCCAGGGCGCTGGATAGATGGGGAAAGAAGGTTTATACGTCTACTACCTTGGCAATCAGAGCCTTAAACTGCCAGTTTCATATGCTTAAATATCAACAGCATGTTGTGGGCCTTCTGAAACAGAAAATGATGTTGATTTCTGATTGTGTGGAAAATAGAGTTACAGGAATTATTGCATTCAGCAGAACGGGTTGGAAAGCATACTTTGCAATGTGGTTTTGATTCCTTGCAGGGCCGTAGTTACTGGATCTGTGATTAGAAGGCATGCCTGGCTCAAGGAGCAAAATCTGCCTGATCATGTTAAAGCTAAATTGTTGGATATCCCCTTGCATCTTGACACTCTGGTAATAAGGCAGAAGAGGTTTTAAAGAAAATGGAAGATAAAGCTAAATCTATGGAAACTGTAAAAGATTTGTTGCAAGTGTAGCCACCCAGGTTCAGTAAGCACTGGCCTACTAAAAATTGGTCCTTTCCTGTGTCCAACAGAGCCACTCAAGGCAAATCCAGGTGCTCAAAAGGCTCCAGATACCAATCACAGGGTTCTTACAGGTCAAAGCAATGGGGTGCCTCCACCTCCAAATCTGGAGGAAACAAAGGGCAACCTACAGTAATCGGTCTCAATGACTTTCCTCTACCATCACCAAGCACTTAACTTTTGGCAGCCCCCTTGGGGGGAAAACTAGCACTTCATGCTCAAAATTGGCAGTTAATTACCCAGGACAAGTGGGTATTGAACATAATATCCCAGGGGTACAGATTTCATTTCCATACCTTGCCAATTCCAAACGGATGGCCAGATCTGCCACAAAATCAGTGGACAGAGGCTCAGAAACAAGTTATGTCCCTCATGGATATGAGGGCTATTCAACCAGTACCAGAAAAGGAAAAAAGGACAAGGTTTTTATTCAAGACTTTTTCTGGTACCCAGAAAAGATAATTCTTGGTGTCCAATACTGGATTTATCGATTTTGAACACGTTCCTGGACATTCCAGAATTCAAAATGCTGACTTTACAACAGCTACTGCCTATGCTGGGCAGAAACGCTTGGTTAGTGACTCTAGACTTAAAAGAGGCATACCTGCATATCCCAATAAGGGAATTGTGCAGGAGATACTCTGCTTCAAGGCAGGTTTTTTGCATTACCAATTCTCTGCACTGCCCTTTGGCTTATCTACTGCGCCCAGGGTCTTTACAAATTGACTGGCACCAGTAATTGCATTCTGCAGACAGAGGCATACAAATTTATCCTTATCTGGACGACTGTCTCATTCAAGCAGAGGGCAAGGACACTCTTCTTCAACATCTGGCGTTTGTAAAAAGGCTTCTAACATGCCTGGGGTACACAATAAACGAAAAGAAATCTCAACTGGTACCCTCTCAAATAATTACATTCCTGGGTGCAAGCTTGAATGCAACTGCCCAGATGGCTTACCTTACGCCAGACAAAGGCAACTGACAATATACTCCAAACAAATGGCAACAAAAACCCAGTTATCTGCAAGACAAATTCTGCAGGCTTTGGGGTTCATGGCATCCTGCATTCTACTAATTCCATATGCAAGACTGCATATGAGGAAACTTTAATGGTACCTAAAAAGTTTATGGAGCCAGCATTGTCACAGTCTGGAAACGATGATTCCTCTCATTCCCTGCCTACAACAGGAGTTTCTTTGGTGGGCGGCGACATGTCACCAAAACAAGGGACCGTCATTCACAATACCCCCTGCCACCCAAACCCTAATTACAGACACATCAGACTATGCTTGGGGGGGCCCACCTGGTGGGGAGATGCATTCAGGGCAAATGGAGCCCAAAACAAATGCATCTGCATATCGACCAGAAAGAGATGCTAGCTGTTCAAAATGCTCTGACAGCCTTCAAGGACTTACTTCATCCAGGACAACTACTGATAGACACCATGTGGTACATAAACAAGCAGGGGGTTCACATTCCTACCCCCTTTGCAGACTAGCCATGGCATTGTGGAACACAGCTTTGACTTACCAAATACATCTTCAAGCTCAATTCCTTCCAGGAAAACAAAATACTTTGACAGACGACCTAAACAGAAATGTTATGGACCCACACGAATGGAAACTGGATCCACAAATCTTAAGCATGTTAACATGGAAATGGGGGAGCCCAGACATCTATTTGCCTCTCCCCAAAATTATCAGCTGGGCAAATTCTGCACAAGAATTCATCACAAAAAAGCATGGAAGGTGGATGCCCTATCCTTCAGTCTATGCCTTTCCCCCTCTGCCTCTTCTCTCCAAGGTCTTACTAAAAGTCAGACAGGAAAAAACAAAAATGATCCTAGTTGCTCCAGACTGGCCTCGACAACACTGGTACCCACTTGTAAGGAATATGTCTCAACTTCCCCCTTGGTACTTGCCTCAAGTACCTCATCTACTGTCTCAGCAGAACAATCAAATTCTGCACACTCCGCTCCAAACTCTGAACCTTGCAGCTTGGCTGATCAGTGTTAAGTTCTCAATCTCGCCTTCATTCTTGCTGGATGGGTTCGGAGCCGATCCTCTGCTCCGACTCGGCCTATACTAAAGCTCGAGAGCTATTTTTACCGGCTCGAGGCTACCCTGTATCCCACAATGCTAGGCGCTAACTATCCAGATCTGGTTTGCCACTCAGCTGTGAGGTTGCGTTTTTGCTGGCTCTCAGGTTAGATTTAGAAAAATCTCTTCTGCTAAGGTTTTTTTTTCTTCCCTTTGGTCTCTAGTGTATCCCCACCTTAGATAGTTCCCTTTCGGGTTTGTTTCTAACTACTTCTCGTTACCTACCCCACTCTATAGATTACTAGGCCTTCGGGCTAATTTTTAGTTTAAATCTTAGCTTAATCTTAAGTTTAATTTAGTTAGATTTAGTTTAAAATTCTCTGTTTGTCAGTCTAAATAGTCTCAGTCTTGGTGTGTGTGACTATTGTGTGCGACTAGACTGAGTAAGTTTGAGTGTGGGTGTTTGTTTTTGTGTGCGTGTGACTTGTCATCCCTGTCAGGATGTCTAAGGATTCCAGGGTTTCAGGCTTCAAGAAGTGTGACTCGTGCTGTCAGAAGATGTCTCTGACAGACGGTCACACTTCTTGTGTTTATTGCCTGGGCCCTCTGCACCTGCAGGACTCTTGCTCTGTCTGCCATGCATTCAGTCCAAGAGTCCTGCAGGAACGCAGAAGCAAGCTTATTTTATGAGGCTTGTTGAAACCCGAAGGTTCCCCGACCAAGTCTTCGTCGGGCAAACCTTCGAAGCCCACAAAACCGTCGGCTCCAAGAACCGAGACTTCGACCAGTGGTGCTCTTAGTGCTCATATGTCGGCTCCGGCTGGAGTCGATGCTCCCAAGACTCAAGTCGGCTCCGATCGTTGCTTCAGAACCATCTGCGAGCCGTAAGCGCTCCAGGTCTCCTTCTTTGGAGTCAGTCCATTCGGCTCTGAGATCTCCTTTGCTTTCGGAGCGCAGCCATCGGTCCCATTCCTCTCGGTCTTCCAGGCTTTCGGAACACAACCTCGAGAGGGTGGTTAGCAGACTCCTTAAGTCGCAGGCACTGGCCCAGATGCTTCAGAGCCCTTCTCAACAGACAGCGGCTATCCCCATTCTATCGTCGATTCCTCCTCCGACTCTTCCTCTGAGCTCAGAGCCAGAGTTCGTGGGAGCCAGGACCGTCGACACGTTGGAGCCGATACCACACCTTTCGGCTCCGTCGTCGGCTCCGATCTCTTCCATGGTTCCATCCTTGGAGGGATCTGGGCGCCGGGACTCCCTCATCGGCTCTGAGGGGGCGAGTGGCATCGGACCCTTGTCCGACCCCGTTCTCCCTCTCGGAGCCTCAGCGCAGGTGAGTTCGGCCCCGACATTGGCCTCGGAGCCGTCCCTCTCTGTGCCGGGAGTGGTCCTTATCTCTTCGGAGCAGGGACCTTCTTCCCTGCCTGATAGGGGTGCCTTTGAGGTCATGAGGAGTGTGCTGGCCCCTGTGCCTGCTCTCGGTCAGCTCCTCCCACTGTTGTGCCTGCTACAGTCTCTACCCATCCTCTCGACCCCGACCGCAGAGATCCAATGCCTCAGGTGCCCCCATTGGCAGCATCCTCCTCTTCCGAGGCCTCCCCTGATCCATCAGGGGAGCCCCCTCGGAAAAGGAAATGCAAGAGGAAGCATGCGGACTCTCCTGAGTCCGTCACATCCAGTACCGACTTGGATGAGTCAGAAGGGTCCCCACAGTCCCCCTCAGAGGATGTCACTTTTTCTGACATCCTTGAGATCCTCAAGCAGATGGTGAACTGGTCTACCCTCAATCCTTCCGAGGACGAGTCGGTTTACCTAGGGGCTTTTGGTTCTCGCCCTTCCACCTCCTGGGTGCCTCTGCCCTTTGACCCCCTCATGGAAGTGGTGGCGCGGAAGGCATGGACGGCCCCTGACACGATGGAACCTACCCCACGGAGGGCTTCAAAATTTATCACAGCCCCTTCTGATAAGCAGTTTTTAACCAAGGGTGTCCCTGTTGATGCCATGGTGGTGGCGGCGGCCACTAAGAAGGAACTGGCTGATCCTTCAGTACTGATCCATCCTCCTAATAAGGAATCTAGGACTATGGATAGGTATGGCAAGTGGATGTTTTCTTCAGCGACCTTTACCATGCGGTCGCTGAATTACTTATGTCATTTCACCTGCCTTCCAAGAGACATGCTCAAAGAAATGGGTGATACTTTACAGGATCCAACAGCTGCAGGGTCTCAAGACAAAATCAACTCCCAGCTGGCAACCCTGAACTCGATTATTAACTCCTCCATGCGGCTTATTTCCTATGCGGCCGATGGGGCGAGTAGGGCTGCAGGCACAGGCGTGGCCTTAAGGTGTCACGCCTGGATGCGGCTTTGTAACTTTGCTGACCCCCTTCAAGGCGTCCTTCACTAACTCCCCCTTTGATGGTTCGGTGTTGTTCGGACCTCAAGTGAAGGATACTTTGACCAGATGTGAACAGGATGTCAAGACTCTCTCTGCCGTGGGAGTCCGTTTTTCCACCCCATCTAGACCATACCCTAAGGGTCAGAAGGGTGGAAAAATGTGGTTTCGCAAACCACAGGGAGTCGCGCCTGACACACGAGGTGGGTTCCCCTCTAGAGGCGGGGGGGGCAATAACAGACGCCGCCCTAGGGGCAGAGGGGGTCCGCAGAATCAGGGTAGCAGAGAAGCTGTCTCTGGCCAGCCCTTCCAGCATCCCTGAGATGCTGCCCGACTGTCCGCCTTCGGAGGCAGTCGGGGGAAGATTATCACTGTACCCAGAAGCCTGGCTTTCCCTCACCCAAGACAGATGGGTACGGTCAATCATATCCGAGGGTTACGAAATTCCCTTTGCCCACACCCCAGTTCAGCCAAAAAGACCCCTTCCAGATGTTCCACCCGGTCTAAGGGAACAAGCAGTATTAGAAATCTCAAAACTGCTAAGAAAAAGAGCCATCCAACCAGTCCCAGCAGACCAGCAAGGATCCGGAATCTACTCCAAGTTCTTTTTGGTACCAAAAAAGACAGGGGAATGGAGACCAATTTTGGATCTCAGCAGGCTAAACAGGTCTGTCCAAAGAACGAAGTTCCGGATGGTCACGCTACAGTCCATTCTACCCTTTTTGGGCCAGGACAATTGGATGTGCTCTATAGACCTTCAGGATGCGTACTACCACATCAAGATGCACAGGCGCTCCAGGAGGTTTCTCTGCTTCCGGCTGGGGGCCACTCACTACCAGTTCAGGGCCCTGCCCCTTGGTCTCACTACAGCCCCCCCCGAGTGTTCACCAAATGCATGGCAGTGGTCACGGCTCATCTGAGGCGTCAAGGATTCCAGGTGTTTCCGTATCTGGACGACTGGCTCCTTACCGCCACCACCAGGCGTCAACTTCTTCAGTCCAGAGATTACACCATTAAAACTTGCAAAGAGCTAGGTATCTCCATAAATTTTGAAAAGTCTGCCTTGTCGCCTTGTCAGTCTATTACTTTCATAGGTGCCATATTGGACACAGCCGAACTGTCCGCAAAACTAACCGCACAGAGAATTTCAGATATTCGCGCACACGTTCACATCCTCCTTCAGAGCAACAGAATCCAGGCCAGGTTTGTACTGAAGACTTTAGGCCTCATGGCAGCAGCCATTACGTTACTTCCCCTAGCTCACTTTTGTATGCGGATCCTTCAGTGGATGCTCTTTTCCCAGTGGTCTTTTCAACAGTTTCCAATGTCACACAGCATTTTAATCACCCAATCATGCAAGACCACCTGTCTTGGTGGATGGTCTCCCTTCAAGTCATTCTGGGCAGACCCTTTGTCCCCCCCCCCGGTTGCTACGGTGACAACGGATGCCTCCCTGATCAGGTGGGGGCATTTTCAGGGCAGGACAGTCCAGGGCACATGGCAACCTTTCGAGTACCACCTGCACATAAATGTCCTGGAGATGAGAGCAGTACTTTTAGCGTTGCAAGCCCTTCAGCACTCTCTTCCCATAGGGACTATTGCAGTTCAGACGGACTCCGTAGTGTGGTACATCAACAAGCAGGGCGGAACCAAGTCCTACCCCTTGTGTCGAGAAGCACTCAGACTTTGGCAGTGGGCGATCTCTTTTCAGCGGTTTCTGATAGCAACGCATATCCCTGGGAAGTCCAACGTAATAGCGGACAGGCTGAGCAGAGCCATTCTCATGCTGCACGAGTGGTCTCTCAAGCAGTCAGTAGTGGAAGAGATTTTCCAAAGATGGGGTCAGCCTTGCTGCGATCTTTTCGCAACACCTCAAAACAGCAAGTGCCACGACTTCTTCACTCTCTTCCTGGCCACCCCCCCAGAGATGCTGTAGTCCACGATTGGCCCCGGGGTCTTCTGTACGCTTTTCCCCCCTTTCCATTAATCACACAGCTGATTCAGAAATTTACCGCATTGAGATCCACAATGATCCTCATTGCCCCTTACTGGCCTCGACAAATCTGGTTTCCGTTCCTGCATCGTTACCTCTTGGAGCAGCCCTGGCATCTGGACCCCAGTGCCAGACCTCTTGACCCATCACTCGGGCGAGCTGCACCACTCCCTCCTCTCTCTCAACCTCACATCTTGGTTGCTCCACTTCCAACCTTAGCCAGGCTTCCCTTTATTTCCCATTCGGTGCGTGACATCATTCTAGCTTCCCACAAATCTTCCACCAGGAGGATTTATGCTAGCAAATGGAAACGTTTCTCCTTCTGGGCAGAGACTAAAAACATGGATCCTTTCACGGCACCTATCCAATCAGTCTTAGATTTCTTGGCTGAACTTTTTCAATCAGGTTCTTCTTCGTCCACTATCAAAGTTCAGTTAGCGGCCATTTCAAATTTTCATGTTGGCCTGTCGGACTCCACTGTTATGTCCCATAAACTTTGTAAAGCCTTCCTTAAAGGTATCTTTTTACTTAAGCCCCCAATCAGAGATACCCCACCACAGTGGGATTTGAATCTGGTTTTAACCTCTTTGATTCTCCCTCCCTTTGAACCTGCGGCTTCCTGTTCCTTGAAGTTACTCTCATGGAAAACTCTATTTCTAGTGGCCATAACTTCCGCGAGGAGAGTCTCAGAGCTTCACGCCCTTTGCGTTCGTCCTCCCTATCTGGTTTTCTATAAAGATAGAGTATCCCTCAGAACTAACCCATCTTTTTTACCCAAGATATCTTCTGAGCCAAATCTAAACCAGACTATCGATCTCCCAGATGTTCATCGTGCTATGCTGCTGCAGTCATCGCACTTGGGTTATCTGCCGTCAGGCGGTCCCGCAGTCGGCCTGAATTCCAAAGCCTCGGTCCGGCGTCGGTTGTCGTCGCTTCTTCACTGACGTCAGTGCGGCAGGGGTATAAAAGAGGCAGCCGACGCCATTTTCTTCATTCTTTCTTGCCGTGCGGTGCCCGAAGCAGAAGCAGTTTGCAAGTGCCAGTCGGCCAGCTCCTGAGATTTTCGAACAGAATTGCTGCCGAAGTCTTCTATAAAGCTAAGTACCCCGTTGAGGAAACTTTTCTTGCCTCAGACCGATGTCAGACAAAGTTAATAATTGTATTTCTTGTGGGAAGCAAATACCTCATAAGGATTTTCATTCTTATTGTATTCCTTGCCTAGGCCCAGACCACGACGTTTCTGGTTGTCAGTTTTGCGCTAGGTTCAATAAACGCACTATTAAGCGTCGGGCTGATACCACCCGACATTATTTGGCAGAAAATTCAACTACATTATGTCATCGGAACCTCTGACTACTGCTATGTTTAAAAAACGCAAGGACAAAGACCGGCAGCCTAGACCTAGACCAGAAACCGAGGTATCTGTTAGGCCTGCCGCCGGATCTTCGGTACTCAGTGAGGCACATATGCAGCCCCTGACTACCGCAGATTTAGAAAATACAACTACCTCTCAGTCAGAATCTACCAGGCCACTGGAGCCAGTTCCTCTTCAACTCGCGGACGCCAGCCCTGGCGGCGATCTGGAGACCATGGACAGGCCTTCGGTTTCAGAAGGCGTTTTTAAACCGACGACTCTTTCTGTTAAGTCATACGCTAAGCTTCCAAAGGTTAAGAAACCGAGTCCACAGACTCCCATGCAGGCCCCTATGCCTAAAAAACAAATGCTCAAAATGGCGGAGGACCTGATTACCCTTATCAGAGGTTCTCAGCCCCCTCCTGACAAAAGGCCTAGACTGGAGGAAGATTTACCTCCTCCTGACCAGGAATCCATTTCCTCAGCAGGCTCTGAAGAACAGGATTACTCCTTCCCTCCCTATGAAGACTCAGATGCTGAGGAGTCTATTCCCTCTGTTTCCCCCCCTGAAGACTTCTCTTTTGGGGAAACCCTGCACACCATGAGAGAGCATTTCCACTGGGAAGGACAAGATTACTCTGACTCCAAGAAAAGACTCCGTGAGTTTCTTCTTTTGCCTCAGCACAGACCCCTAGCCATTCCACCTGTTTTGAACATTCTGGATGATGTCTACACTGAATCCAGTCTAAATCCAGATTCCTTACCTCCAGCACCACCTAAACCTGACAGATACTATCGAGTCCCTGACTCTCACAAGTTTTTATATAAAAGCCGTGCTGCAGACCCAGAAACCATTTCCCAGGGTCCCAAATGGGGTTAAGGCCTCTACTGCTAAGAATCCACTACCTGCGGAAAGAGATTCCAGGGCATTAGAAAGATGGGGGAAAAAAGTGTATACCTCTGCCACTTTGACCGTGAGGGCATTAAACTGCCAATTCCACATGATTAAGTACCAGCAGTACTTGCTTAATCAGTTAAAACAGAAAATGATCCCTCAAACAGATCAACTAGATTTCAAAGGGATTTAAGATTTGTTGCATGCAGCAGAACAAGTGGGAAAACATACCTTGCAGTGTGGTTTTGATTCTTTGGAGGTCTCATATAGAGCAGCAGTCACAGGGTCTGTAATACGTAGACATGCTTGGCTAAAAGAGCAGACCTTACCAGAACATGTCAAAGCAAAGTTACTGGATGCTCCACTGCAAAAGGATGCGTTATTTGGTGTCAAAGCAGAGGAAGTTTTAAAGAAGATGGAAGAAAAGGCAAAATCAATGCAAACAGTTAAAGATTTTTTACAGGTACAACCTCCTCGCTTCAGCAGAAACTGGCCATCAAAAAACTGGTCCTTTCCTGCTTCAGACAGACCCCAAAGGGGCAGGTACAGACGCCCTAGGGGCAGAGGCCAGGCACAGGGTACCTTCAGGCCTAGACAATGGCAAACAACAACTCAGAGGGGGAGACGACAGATCTCAACCTAGATCTCAACCTTTCAGAAAACAAACTCAATGACTTTCCTATTCGCCTGCCAAGCATAATTGCCCAGGCAGCACCTCTAGGAGGAAAACTGGCTCTTTTCCCACAAAACTGGCACATCATAACAAAGGACAAATGGGTTCTGGATATTATTACCCGAGGCTACAGATTTCATTTTCACACTTTACCACGGATGAGAGGCATGCCAAATCTGCCAACAAAC